>NW_020653856.1:640667-648642 GCF_003589595.1 Hyposmocoma kahamanoa
TCTATGTGTGTGTCCATGGCACCCGCGATACAGGGTTTCCCTAGTGCAGGGCTATGTTAAGTGTGTGCGTTATTTATTACTCATTGTTTATCATGTATTACGTATTCAGAGAGGCAATTATGTACTCAAAATTCACTCGTAATAATAATTATATTTTTTATTTATATCAACATATAAATTAATTAGGAACCTGCATTACACATAGAGTTTAGTACGTCGTGGTAGAGCGCCTTGTGAAAGAGTGTGTCCAGGGTAATATTGCCACCTTACCTATTTCTGCAGCCAAGCAGTAATGTCAGAATTACTGTGTTCCGGTTTTGAAGGGTAAGGGTGCTGGTGAAATTACAGGCACGCGAGACTTGTCAATCTATGTCTGAGGGTGACGTGCGCAGTGGCATTACCCGTCAGATATTTGCGATTTAAAGCTCTAAGTGGCACTGCAACTGTTATGGACAGGCGCGTACCTCATCATCAGGCGCACGACTTGTTGTAGTTCCATTACTGCTTGGCGGCAGAAACTCTACTGCTACTAAATCTAAAACTAAACCAATAACCAAACTGCATTTAGTTTAATTTCGATGTTAAAATATGTTAAGTTAATTGCTCTTTTATGTCCAATCGTTATTTATTAAAATATAAAGGATAATATACTATGTTCTCACTTTTTTTGTTTCGCTACATGTCCCCTCTGTGCATTACTCTGTCTCACACATACCTAGGTACAGATATTTTGTATTAAATTATACTGCATAGAAACAATTTATGAGATGTTACTATATGGAGTGTAAACCTGCAAAGCGGCCATAACAAAGTTTACCTGACAACATCTTATCCTGATGAGCCAAGCTTGTCGCACAACGCCGTTCACAATATTGCGTCATAACCCGGTCGGCTCTTACACGGTCTGTGCGATAAATGCTTTACTATAGTATAACTCTGAAGATAGGTACCGGGTACAACATACGACAGTTGCAATGTATTTTAAGAATATGAGCTATTACAAGAAACATGCAATGGTGTCGCACTAAGCGCTACCCGCCGCGCTACACCGCGTTGAGAAAGGGTTCGTCCAGGAAAGTACTGCCACCTTACCTATTTCTGCCGCCACGCGGTAATGTCAGCATTATTGCGGTCCGGTTTTGAAGGGATACTGGTGAAATTACACGCACATGTGGTTTGTCAATTTAGGTTTCAGGGTGACGGGCACAGCGGCAGTGCACCTCAGATCTTTGAGATTCAAAACTGGGCGGTATAACAAGTGTTATGAACAGGCCTGTACTTACCTTCAAACGCACCATAGTTTGATTTTAACAGATCGTTAATATCGTGAAAATAGACAACTTTCTTTATTATCTAAATAAACTTTTAAAACAATAACCTAAAACTAATCCATTATGCTGATAAATTGACAGTTATAAAGCCTACTATAAATCGAAGCAAATCTTTAGGTTACATGAAATTATTACTTCGGATCAAAATCGCGTGTATTTGTTTTTTAAACAAACTAACATTTCGGGCCCTTTACAAGTCCATATCGCAGCTGTCTGAGACGGTATATAGGCAATTAGAGTAGTTTGCATTAATATAATAAGACATAACTGGTTGGTAACTTTAACATCTCAATTAGCCGTAATCATCGGATCTGTAAAAAACCAGAGGCGTTAGTTTGCTTGAAAAAACAAATATTCGAGATATTTAAAAAAAAATGTGTACAATTGCTCCAATGTAGAGGCATATACCACGATACAAACGCATATAATATCGACCATAGAAATATGTGCTGTTTGCATTAAATATCAAGGTCATAAATGGAATAAATTGTGAACGGTTTTGATAGCGATACATGCAGCCGTAGACGCATACCACACCTAGAGGTGCCGGTGATGATTTTATACCGATTTATCGGATATCGAAGCTATAACAGGTAAAAGAACCACAAATGCTATTTCGGAAACTACTCTAGTAAACCATAAAGTTTCTAATGCCTGGGTCTATCATTTAAAAAAAATAAACAACTTCAAAAATACGTCACGACAATCGTGTGTGTTATTGCTTGGGCTGGTGATTTCGGTGTTTATTTATTGAAAACATACCGTAAGTAGCGTTTTTTAAGTTTACCCTGAATATAAATGTTTATAAACTATAATTTAAGGAGTAATTTCATGGTAAACATTAGAACCACTCAAACGGAATATTATCATATTTACCCAAGTACACCAAAAATTTCACTAGTGCTTTTTAAGTGCAGGATTTGCGGTGTATTACTGCATTTTATTTGAGATGTTTTTGTTATAGTACGGAGGGTATTTATTTAGCAATGCAGAATAATAATTTTTATTTATAAAAACTTGTAATTAAACTGAATCCTTTTCTAATTTGCGAAACCAAATAGCCGCCATTTTGCGGTAGGATGAGCGCATCGCGTGAGCGGATAGGTATAAATTGACTTTTGGGTCATATTAAGTTATATATACCATTGGAATCAGAAACAGTAGCTGATTCCAACGGTATAAACAACTCAGTATGACCAAACGCGTCGGTTATCCCATTTTGCCTTTCAAGCGTCAATATTTATAGTGATTTTTTGTATTATTTAACCAAATATAAAAACCGTTCACAATTTATTCCATTTATAACCTTGATGTTCAATGAAAACAGCACATATTTATATGGCATTCTTCTTATAGTATCGACGGCATACACTATAATGCTTGCCATCGTGGTTAAAGAATTTGCCAATCGGTGTAAGTACTTACGTACAGGAAAGTAATGGTACGCCGTGCGGAGAGGCTTCTTTCGAGCACTTTATAGCATTAAAAAAAGATTTAATGCACTAAGGTGAATAATATAATTGTTAATCCTAATTAGTATAAATCAAATATTAGTGTCTATCAAGATGAGCAACTTTTGTTACTCCCATTGAGGTAGGCATGGCCAACGTACCGCGACTCTCTTAGTTTCTGACAAGCCTCTTTCGTCTACTTTTTTAGGACATCCCAATCTAATTGACATATCAAGTTTTGTTTTTTCCCCTTCCCGTACACTTTACCATATATAATTATGAAATTATAACCAAATGTAGGAAATAGAAGCATTAAAGAAATACCAAGTTTTTCTTTCAATTTGAACATTCAGTAGGATAATTTTTCTTTTACAACAATCATCAGAAACAGATTACTGACGGAATAGAAATCGAATTACCAATTTCTATTATTCTTTAAGTGAATTGATGTTCCGTTCGACAAAAGCACTAACATAACTCATTTCATGGGTATCAGGAGCTTATTGGGGTGTAGTGATGTGACATTAGGTATCTATATCCGAAATTTAGTAAAACTAAAACGAGAGAAAACTTAAATTTAAATCAAAACACCCAGATACAAAAAAGTGTTCTCTAAAAAGTAAATCGGGTTGGGTCTTATTGACGTAGAAGTTTAGGCATACTAGTTACCTTGGCCCAATGAGTATTGAGCGCTTCCAACGCTTCCAAGTAGACAGATCAAATCCGTGCATGGTATTAGGTTTAGTAGCAATAGAGCTCCTTGTGAAAGAGTTCGTCCAGGGTAGTACTGCCACCTCACCTATTTCAGCCGTCAAGCAGTAATATCAGCTTTACTGTGTTCCGATTTTGAAGGGTAAGAGTGCTGGTGAAATTACCGGCACATGGGACTGTTTACTCATGTCTCAGGGTGACGGGCGCAGTGGCATTGGCCCTCAGATCATTGCGACTTAAAGCTCTGAATGGTACTGCGACTGTTATGGACAGGTGTCGCTTACCATCAGATGCACGACTTGTTTGTCCCGTCTCAAAAAATATTAAAAAGTACTATTGGGTTGACTAATTGATGATTACTGGGTTGGTTGAATAATTTTTTAATAAACACAATAGTGACCTAAGAATTGTACAATATATTAGAATATCGCAAATTACCCGGAGAAAACGATAAAAGACCGACACAAACAAGTAACATCACTAAGAAATAGAAAGAAATGAAAGTTTCCTGGCCTGAATTGGGTTTTTCCTTCAATGACCATCAAAGACAACGGAATTATCTTCATACCTATGTTGTTATTCCAATTTAACCCTTTCGGTGTTTGCCCAATTTTCTATTGCTTCCGATGAACAGTTCTAGTGATTTAAAATATTTCGTTGCTATTTTAACGTACTTATCGCGCATCTTTACAAGCAATGGTAATGATTATTTATATTTATATATTATGAATTCGCTACAAAACCCCGAATAGGTTTATTACCGTGCACCGCAGTTCATTGATAGGAGCTCACAATAAAGCAAGCTTCACCTTTTTGTTTACTCCCTAGTAAATTTAATGAATTCTTAATGCGTAACTTTTTGTCCTGACATGTCAGAGCGGTTACATACTCCGGTCATGCCGGAGTCAACCCGTGCTCAAGGATCGCAATGTGTTGTACACCACAACGGCAACACGACATTGTCAACAGGTCCCTTCTAAGGAGAGGTTTATGCTATTAATTATTATTTCTTGTGAGACTTCTCGACGTGCAAGATTCTGTTTTTTGTACCGTTAGCGAAATGTTTTACTACAAAACAGTCACATACATATGTAGATATCTTAGAAATTGAAGTCGTAATTTAAACTACTAGTACCCTAATTTGCACTGCGGAGTAGAAGAAGTGTTTGAGTCAAATTATAAAGTTTAAGGTTATCTATTATAAGTAAAAAAAAAAAATTAAAATGTATGATTCTAAACTTTTTATTTTGTTGACTATAATTAGGTTTTCTTTATGGAAAATAACACAGCGTACAGATTCAAAGACAATAACCCCTTTACACAGTCACTCTATCACACGTGACCAGGAGCGTACAGGGTTGCGCGCAGGAAAGCCTGCACGCGCAATCGCGCGTGTTCGTTTTTGTCACAATGGAAAAGTGTAAAGGCAATAGCGCAGGATAGAGCGCGTGAAACTGGCGCGTGTTGGTGTGCGCAACTGATGAACACACCGCGGTCTTTCATAATATGCTAACCGTGGCCATGGATGGGGCACTTAGAAACTAAAATCTTCGAACGCACAACATTTTTGAGTTTGTTTACAAGTATAGGTGAACAGCATTAGGTAACTAAGCTATACTAGCACAATAAGTAACATTATAATGTTTTTTCTTCTTGTTTGTTTTATTTGTAACCGTGATGGTGAATGCGGTGCGGTTAAACCAAAGCTGGTTTCTGTTACACCATTGAATCTATTTATTAATTAATACGTTGTGTTTTACGTCCATCTAGCGCCGTTAGTTGAAAGGCCGCTTGTGACAAAAACTCAAAACCTGTGTAACCCATGTTTAAAAAAATGAAATCACAAAAATATTTAGTTTTCTTTAGGAAAAAATAAAAATAGTGACAGATCGACCTTTTGTTACAGATCACGACAGTATACATAACAAAGTTTTTGAAAACCTGTCACACGCGCCTTAAAAACCTTTAAAATATTCTCAATCAATTTTTTTTCTATCCAAAAAGCGAGTTCATGCACTTTCAATAAATTAGCTATCCAATTTAAATATTTGCACACCCCTTTATAACTAACGGGGGTATCTTACCCCGAACTATCAGGGTTAGTTCATGCAAATTTAAAACGCCTGCATTTTATAGCCTTGCTTTTTGCCTTCTGTTAAGTAATGGCGCATCTTTTTTTAAATTTTCTTTTTTATTAAAATACTCGTGCGTGAATGTGTGGGGAAAGTTTGAATGGATTTGTTGGCGTTTTGTTTTTAAAAGGGAGCGAAGTAGGTTGCGTAAATAACGAAATTATAAGTAAACTCGTAAATAATAACAATAAAAGTCTACTTGTTTTATAGCATATTAAGGTTTAATTAAAACTTCAAACAAACAAAGAAGTGGTGGTTCGCCAGTCGGAGAAAGGTTGTTTTATTGAAAAGTTAAAGGTACTATTCATTTTTGTCCTTGTCTACTGATCCGATGTATAGGTTTCCGGGGAGGCTATGTGCTGCCCGGCAAGATAAAGGTGTCCCGAGAAACCAGATTGTCACGGGCGTAGATGCCCATCTCTGGCAGACCCGGACATACCATAGCTATGACTCGCCAGATTCTGCCCCGGTAACATGTGTCCGGGGCGTTCATCCCGCGCGCAGCCACCGCGTCTTAGTAGCGGTCTATACGAGGAGATGTTCAGTCGCGTAGATTTCTAGGAACTGGAGATTTGCTTCGGCGTCGGGAGGTAAGCGTGCCGACTGCTCCGCCACCGAAGTGGAGATTTGTTAGTGGATTAGAGTTGACGGCTTAGCAGTGGCAACGGTTAATTGCGGAATGCGCAACGGGAAGTGAGCGTACCCACAGCTTCGGTACCTATCTGGACAATAAATGAACCTCAATAAATAAATACGAGAACGCTGTACGTGCACCCGGGGCAGTTTATAAAAGGCTACACCGTTTAAGAACCGGATGAAGGCGGTGTAAAAGGGCTGATCTGGGGTCACGGACTGCTAAGGTCCCTGTGCAGACTTGATTGTACGAGGACCTTATCAGTCCCCTTCCCATATACCCAAGGCGTCGGCAGGGGAGGTCACTATAAATAAAATTTGTTTGGAAATATACGGGAATGTTAATTTGTGAATGTTTAGTAGCAATCCCTCTCGCAAGCGGTAAAGGAAAACGTGATGAACACTGCATGTCGAAGAAGGTTCACAATACTAGCAATATTTGTGGACAATCTCTTTAGAGGCAAGTCTTACACGGCGGTGCGATGGTATAATGGGTTGACGTCGATTAGAAAAACAATAAGACTCAAGAAAATTACCCGATCTTCTTGTACGAAACTGATAATAAATGTTGTTAGTTACGTCACGTGGAATTACACGTATTCGCCAAGTTTTATTTGAAATCGGTTACCAGGAAATGCGCGAAACCGGATTCATCCCCTAGTTTGCCACCCTTGGAGGCGGAATATTTTCTTCAAATTTATATGGGACCAAAACTGAGGTACTCTCTTAGCAACAAAAAAAGAATCACCAAACTTGGTTCACAATGCCCAAGTAATCGGGCATTTGTGAACCGACCGAACCGTAAAAGTAACACACACAAAAAAATAAAAAGTACAGTCGAAGTGAGAACCTCCTCCTTTTTAAAGTCGGTTAAAAATAGGCCACGTATCCACAAAGTAAAAATCCTCGTATTTAGTTCCAGTTAATTTAGCAGAGTAACCTAACGCCAAGTCTCCGTTGCGGTGTGAAATTTTAATTAGTCGCTGGGCCTTTCCGCTGCAACTACTGAATAGAACATTATCATTCTACTTTAAAACTCTGTTTTCAGCAGATATAAGTATACCAAAGAAATTTGTATATTAGATTTATTCACTTTTTATAATAAACTATTTAGTAGCAATAGAGCTCCTTGTGAAAGGGTTCATCCTGGGAAATACTGCCTATTTCTGCCGTCAAGCAGTAATATGAATATTACTGCGTTCCGAATTCGAAGAGTAAAGGTGCTGGTAAAATTACAGGCACATGGAATTTGTCAACTCATGTCTCAGGGTGATGGACGCCTTGAGATCTTCATGCACGTGCACCTGATCTCACTGCAAGTGAGATCTTCTTGTTCATACCGTCATCCGGTATCATGATTTTTTTTTTGTATATATGTTACCGGAAATGTATGTAATCCGTCATTGTATACAATTCCTAGGAAATGTATGCAATTCCTAAAATCGCACGGAAATGTGTAAAATAAATTATTATTAGACACATTTCCCAAATAGTAATTGGAAATGTAAAACATTTGAGATTTCAATGGGTACGCGGGGATAGCGGGGCGAGGGGAGGGTATTGCTTCGTCTGATCAGGCGATCGCGCTAGTGCCGCGTAAACTGTCAGTGCGTACGCGCGTCGCAGTCCCTCTGGGCAGAAAGGAATCGGATTATTTAGGTTAAGTTAGGTTTTTTTATACAAACGCGGAAGTCCCTCTGGGCAGAAACGAATTGGA
>NW_020653856.1:648652-710118 GCF_003589595.1 Hyposmocoma kahamanoa
GTTAAGTTAGGTTTTTTTTTATACAAACGCGGAAGTCCCTCTGGGCAATGAGTGCTTTATTAAAAAATATTATTCTCATTTTAACAACGTGTTTTATTACAGAAAGCATTATTTTTATACATTTCCTAATACGATATTGAAATTATATACAATTGTGTATAATAGGAATTGTACACATTTTCTAGGACATTTATGTAACAAATAGTTTTTGAAACAATGTTTTATACATTTCTTAGATGGCTTCGGAATTGTATACATTTCCTAGGATTTGTATACAATTCCTAGATTTCATACACTTCCGGTAATATATACATCAATTCAAAAAACAGGGTGTGCTTCGAAGGTTTGTCATGTAAGAAGGATAGATTTTAAAAGAAATTTAATATGGCGAATGAGGATGGAAATAATGTAGAATTATTGTATCTCCATATCTTGATCAGATGGGGATGTCCTTGAAAAAGGCCAAGTTAAAAATACGAACCATAAACGAGCCTATATGAAGAGACTAATGCGAGTGGAGCAAGCGAACACGATTTATCAGGAGGCTCATGGTCTCGGTCTGAAACGTGTGACGATTGTTCTGAGTGTCACTGCAAGTGCTATGGACAGGCGTGACGTTTATTACCAGTCGCACGACTTGCTCGTCCATCACTTGGTATAAAGAATAACTAAGATAAAGACAGTGCATTTATTTGGGACGTTATGGGTTGACAAAGTGTGTTGAAATTTGTGTTGAAAAGGCAGAAAATACTTTTTAATTAAATTATCTATGAAAACTGTACTAATTACTACTAATTATTGTACGTACTAATTAGTTTTTATATGTACTAATTATTATACATATATGTACTAATTATTTTTTAAACAAGCTCTTTGCTCATAAATTCAGACGACAAAAAAACGCCAAGTTGTTGAGAAATTTTAATTAGTCCCTAGTGTATATGCCACCGCTCCTGCAGAGGTACTTCTGAACAGAAATTATGATTGTTTAGCCGCTTGAGCTGAGGATTAGGAGAGTTTACATTAACAAAATTAATTAATTATAACAAACTAGTGGAGTAGTTTGACAAAAAAATAATTTAATGTCACGGTGTTGAAAGTGAAACTAATTACAATTATTATAGCGACATCTCTAGTCATCTGCTAGTAGCTTTAAAAGTATCAGACTGAGTGAAGAAATAGATTTCTCACAGATGGCGCTACGGCAAAAAAGTTGTTAATAAACCAAAACAAACATCTGCAACGAGCTCATAGAAAAATTCGTAAGGTCCGCTGGTGCATTCCGTGGCCTAGTTCGTGGTAACGCCAGATAGTTTATCTGAACTCGCATCTCCTTTTCTTTTCCCATCCTCGCCAATCGCACTCGCCAGTGACTGAAAAATAATTGTGTGTGTGTGTGATGTTAACATTCGAACATCGCATTCAAAAATCCGCATCCGCAACATTGCATTTTTTATAAATTAACTATCCACATCTCCGCCCAGCATTAAGCTGCGTACGCAAGTGGTTAGTGTTAAGGCATACCTCGGACACTCCATACAACGGTCGAAAATTATTTACCTACTGCTACTACATACAGCAAGGCGCTATCTGCACACGCGCAAATGTGTGCGTGGCGTGGCAGAGTCACTTTCTTGCACTATTACGTTACGTGATCAAAGCGGCAACATAGCGAAAATGCTAACGCGAATCTATTATCTGTGATTCTATTAATAGAATCCAGAATCCTAATAATTACACTTGTCTATTATGTATTTATATCGACATAATATCATATTTTTCATCAACTCAATAACTAGAGTAATATTGAAGATTTATTTAAAAATATATTAAAAGCACTTAAAATGTTATATTTTGGACATGTACTTTTAAATAAGGTAACCAAAGTATTTGAAATTGCGTGCCCAAGTTAATCATCATTACTTAGTTAATAATTGGGTATATTCGCTAGTTACGTAATATTTTTCGACAATATGAATTGAAAAGTCGAGAACCCTTGTCATTCAGTATATTGATAAGATAAATCTGTATGTTTTATACATACAATTATATTATTATGCAGCAAATAAATGAAGAAAACAATAACTGAATGAGTCTCAGACATAAGTTTTTTTTACTTTCCTACTTCGTTTCATCTTTCGGAAAATGATGATAAACAGCACAATTCACGACCATTACAAATAGCAACGTAAAATGACGTTTTATATTAAAGTACAAGTTTCGTGATGAATAAATGAAAACTATATTCAAATATCAAAGCAGTCTTCGCGCGAAAACGGCTCGCCGGCAGCCTTGTTGTCGTTCAGTCAATGTGACCGGCAATGTGCGGGGCGTGGTGCGGTATCTAATGCTAGGGAGGGGCAGAGAGTGTCCGTTCTCTTTACTTTTTGTTCTCTGGTTAAGTTATTAGTGGTCCGCCGCAAGCGAGCTCACGCTTAATTTTATAGCGTCTCCATCATCATCAGTCATCTTATAGCGTCACCAATTAACATAGCGTATGCCACGCCTTGCTAGAAGACGTTGCTTCGAATCCAGCCGGATTGAAGGAATTTTTTCTAAGTGTTCGTATTAATAATTATAACAAACGAGTGGAGTAAATTCACAAAAAAATGTTATGGAAACAAATGAAGTCAAAACTTATCGTGTAAGTAGTTTTATACAAGTATGCAATTTAAAATTTATAATAGTTTTAAAGTATAGATCTATGCATCGGCTTTAAATTTTGTATAATAAGACGTAATTTAATAAGTTATGTCAGTAGTACACGTATATATTATTACACCAAGAATTAACCGCCTTTTTATATTTTATACCTACTACATACACATACTTAGATAGACACTAAGTTGAATTTACGGCACAATAACGTTTAACGCCCTACTTAAAATTTTACAACAATACCAATCTAGGATTTTGCCTCGCAATAAACCACAAATAACGAGATGACTATCTGCTACGTCTGTCATTCTTATAGCAAAGCTTAAGGAGTGAAAGAGATAGACAATGGAGAATAGTATTGCAATGAAACAGCGGAATAAATGCATCCGCAGTGACTATAAAAGTGTAGTGGCTTCCGACATTAATTTTACGTTATATTTTGAAAGGAAAGCTTTCAATAGTATTACATTGTAGGAAAAGTAGGGAGTATTTTGAAAATATTAAGTATTTATTTTAAAAGAAGTTTGATGAACATCATGGACAATAGGACGGGAACTGTTGGACCACTTTATGCGACACAACTTTTTTAATAATAAGAAAAAGTTTAGCCGAAAGCAAGCTAGAAAAAAACCGACCTCAAAAGTTCGAGGAATTACATCTATTTGCCAAGTTTTATTGAAATCGGTAACCGCAAAGTGTACGAACCCGGATTCGTCCCCTAGTTTGCCACCCTTACCCTTATATATGGAATATTTTCTTCAAATTTAAATGGGACCAATACCGAGGTACCCTCTTTCCAACAAAAACAAATCAACAAAATCGGTTCACAAAGGAATTATCTCGTAACATACGTACAAAACAACACAGTCGAATTGAGAACCTTCTTCTTTTTTTGAAGTCGGTTAAAAAAGAGCGAAGTTCAGTTTACATAAACCATATAAAAATATACGTAAACACGGTGTTGTACGAGGCGGTCCGGAAAGGACTCATCACACAGATTGGAGCAAGGAACATCGACAAGTACGTTCAAATAGAAGAAGTGAGAAGAATATTTCTTAGTGACGACACACGAAACGTCACGTTGTCCAATAATATAATAGAATTCAAAATTAGGAAATTCATACAGAAGGAATTATATAGTTAATATAAAACCTCACGAAAAGAAGACGAATTAAATAGACAATAAATGAGTACATTTGATAGTCAGATGAAATAAAAAAAAAAAAAAAAAAAAAAAAAAAATGGCTCGCGTAATGCGGGCATACAAATTATAATCTCAGTACAGAGTACTAAAAAAACTGACTTCAAAAGTACGTCGAATTACATCTATTTGCCAAGTTTTGTTGAAATATCCCCTAGTTCGCCACTATACAGGACTTGACACAGAAGATAATAAAAATCGGTTCTCACTACTCAATATTGAGAGAAAAACGCCTTGAATTGAAGAAAAGCAAAACTAACCATTAAAATAATTGCTCTTTAAGTAAAATTTAGGCGCTACTTATATTCGTGATCAGCCACCCTTAGAGGTGGATGATTTTCTTCAAAATGAAATGAGACCACTATGGAGGTTGTTCTATCCAACAAAAAAAGAACCATGAAAATCGGTTCACAAATACCGGAGTTATCGCGTAACATACATACAAAAAAACATACAGACAAAGACATACAGTCGAATTGAGAACCTCCTCCTTTTCTTGACGTCGGTTAAAAATAAAATTTATCGCCAAAACAAATTCAAATCGATCAAAAGTCAAAAGGACAAAGTGAAAATTTTACATAAAAAAGCTTTAGTCAAAAACGAACACAAATTCGTGTAACTTCGATCAATAGACGGGGCTGTTTTTCACATTTGTGGATAAGCACGTGTCTGTAAACACTACTAAAAATACAAAATATCTATACAACGAATATCACTCGAATGTCCAATACTTACAGTGCATGCTTTTGGGGGTGAAAAGAACATCAAAAATAACCTTCAACTCGTCATATTCATAAATTCAAATTTTTCCGACACAAATCCAAATTTATCGTCAAACACAAGCAAAGGCTGCAGGAAGTCACACTGCACAAATGCATTCCCCCAAACGACATTAAGCAGATTCGCTCATAAAATCTGTAATTTGAATTCCTTAAGACCCTCTCTCATATGGGGAAGTGAGGGGATAGCGGGGTTAAAAGGGGGAGTGATAGTAAGAATATGGCGCAGAATTTTATTTATTACATCATCAAATGCGATGGAGTAGAAGTAATCGGTTGCAAAAGACTTTTTTAAAGAAGTACATTGAACTTAGCTTATTTTTGATTTTGTTTCTTTTTATAAGGTTTTTTAACTTTGAAGATGAGCAATCAAACGCCATTAAAGAAATTCCACATTTATTAAATAACATTGCTTAACAAAGATATAGACAGATTTATAAAAACACGATACCAAAAAATAACAAAATATATAACTTTGCAATAAATTTATTAGAAAAATGGTATATTGTTTTCCACAAGCACACACAAGCATGATAATTAATCAAAAGAAAAAACAGAAATTAAAATTTGACAATGTTTACACTGTAAACAAACAAACAAGAACAAAAAAACAAGCTCATTGAATAAATACATGAACATAAGAAACAGCATATGACTAGCTAATGCGGTAACAATAAATTGTGTGTGCTGCAGCAAATCAAAAGGTCCTAAGGTCCCCTCTTTTCAATAAAAAGAATCATCAAAAATTTGAAGTCGGTTTAAAACGTATGTTAAAGATATGATGACATTATACTCGTAACGTTCTCGTTACTAGCGTAATATACTATATTACCAGGAAATTTTTAAAACACTAAGCATCTACATTTCAATATATAATTATCTATATGTAATTTTAAAGATATATACAACCGAACTTTACGAAACTTAAGTTTGTCTTTACTATTTCCTGCTTGAAGTTTATTAAATTATTCAAACTTTGATAATTCGCGTAACGACTAATTTATTACTACGAAGCAAACTAAGCTTACTTTCAGGAGTTGGAAGCATCCGCGCTATAGAGTTACATAGTTATCACAGATATAAACGTAGCACTGGGTATGGTATGGTTAATAAAAAACAATATTTAAATATGAGCGTGGTAGGTACTCTTATAATGGACACTTCGTATTATTTAGAAAAAATAGGCTTCCTTGTAGTGACAGCCAGTTTATTTTGATATAAAAAAAATGCACCCGACTTATGTGAATCTGATTGTTAATATATGTGTTAACCTGTCCAAATTTAATAACAGCACAAAAGAGCATGCTCCATAAGGGTGAAAGGTTTAGCTGTGCATGCTCAATAGTCGACCTCATCGTCATATGAGATGGAGGTCAAATGTGCCCTAATTTTTTTTTTAATAGAAGTAAGAGAGGAATTACGATTTACGAGTTCATGAGTTCGAGTTTTTTTCGTTAAGGTGATAGTGTTACACATGTTATAAATTATTTCAAAAGTTTTTTCTGGTCTACTAAAGTAAGTGTCAACATTGAATCAGCGTTTTTTAATCATATTTTAAAATTTGTCCTTTGAGAGACACACAATGCGCTCCATAGATGACAAATCTAGCAAGAATATAATGAAACGACGGCGGGGCTTCATCAGCGTTCGCCAGCCATAAATAACAGAAACGAATTAAGAAGTCCGCGCGGCAATAAGCGCAGCGTGAGCCCGAGGGTGCACAGGAATGTGATCGTGTTACCAACATATTTCTATATTATAATTTTATCTAACACATCTAGAAACCTCTATATCTTTAGAAGATTATTGGTATGAAATGTACTATTTTGTGTGTTGGAAAACCTCATAGCCAAGAAAACAAAAGCTTCTGTACAAATGTTGACCAATCAAAGTCGTTATCGTTAATCTAATTAATCAAGGTTCTCTGTTTTAACTACCGTTAAAATGTGCTTCTGAAAAAATCTTTAACGTTTTCCACAAGGCACACCATATCATTTGTACGAAGCGTTTTGCTTCCACATTGATGTGGCGAATGGCTAAGGAATGAAATTTCCTGCCTGCCGTCGAGGGAAGCACTGCTGCCTTACCTATTTCTGCCACCAAGCAGTAATGTGAGTTTTATTGCGTTCTGGTTTTGAAAGGTAAGGGTGCTGGTGAAAATAATTTGTGAACCCTTGCTAACTTCTATCTCAGGGTGACAGGCGCAGTGGCAGTGTCTCTCAGATCTTTCATTTAAAACTCAGAGCGGCACTGCAACTGCCAAACGCGTGTCACTTAACACACGACACGACTTGTTGATAACTTGGGCCTTGTTTATGCGAGAGTGAATAAGCATTGCTCAGGTGAACAGGTATTATATCGACCTCATCGTTACTATCTATCAAGTGAGAAAAATAAATAAAACCAAACCGACGAAAAATGTACTGCATATATCCCAACGATTTCGTATCCACGGATAAATACTAACACCCAGCCTGCATCAATCGGTAAACACATTGTGACGCTAAAGATTGAAATTGAATTTTATGCCGTTTACATTAAGGCGAGTCATTGGAGGAGAAGGGGGGAAAAACTATTTCGCTGTATCAAATGGTTTTTAATATTATATAACGGTCTTATACAAATATACAATACACCTAACTGTATTGTCTAAAGAATGTAATTCATTACACGATAGGACGTGCTTTATCACATAAAAACTCGAAAACAGGTTAAAATAGTAATCGAAAATTAATTTCGATTTAAGAATAAAATAATATTTAACTTCGCAAATAATTTTTATATGGAATATTTCTCTTTAAGTATTACATATAGTATTACATATAATATTTCTCTTTAAGTATTACAGAGAACATGCTAAGTTTTGGTTTTCAATTGAAGCCCTGTAGTTATTAAATTCACATTTATTCCAAAACTTGAAAATTGCTCAGCGGTTTAATGACAAGTCGCGCCGACCGCTTCCCCATCAGTCGCCATCGGGTGCTTGTCGACATCGGATCTGTGTCATATTTTCTCTGCTTGTTGTCATTTTATTCATACTAATTTATAACGTAGAGGTTGCGGGACGCGAGAGGGGGTCTCCCACACCTCACCTCCATAAATCTAAGCCCTCGTTCAAATACCTCGCGTTAACTTAAGTCCCAGGGCCAAAACACCCGGACGCAAAACAGTTTTACAAAAAAGAAAAAAAACCGATTTTTTTCATTAAACACCCTAAATAGTAACCGCTGCGTCATAGAGCTCGTCAAAAAATATAGGCAACGAAACATTTAAAAAATAATCGATGAAAACTTCCACAACAGTTTCACTCTTAATTAATTAAACTACCAACCAATTACCGTTTAAACAAACTTATAACAAAAACTGATTAACCACTAGCTTGTTAATGGTAACTACCGTAGCACGACGCGGCACGACAGTGACACGACACGAAACAGTTTCAGGAGTCGCGACATTTATTGAACTTGGCAGCCGATAACGATCACCCCTTTAATTGTTTAATGTGACGTTTACATTGTAATTTCACTTCAAGTTCCAAATACAGAATTCAACTTAAAATTAAAACACTTTTCTGCTGTCCAATTAAAATACAAACTATGATTTTTATTATTGACATGATCCTAACGGCTCACACGATGCACTCTTCCTACCGCAAAATGGCGGCTATTTGGTTTCGCAAATTAGAAAAGCATTCAGTTTAAATACAAGTTTTTATAAATAAAAATTATTATTCTGCGTTGCTAAATAAATACCCTCCGTACTACCAACAAAAACATCTCAAATAAAATGCAGTAATACACCGCAAATCCTGCACATAAAAAGCACTAATGAAATTTTTGGTGTACTTGGATAAATATGATAATATTCCGTTTGAGTGGTTCTAACATTTACCATAAATTTTTTTTTACGTGTCTGAATATTATGCGACCACCACCATTATATTATATTTGTATGTTTCGACGAAACTGGTTGTAGTGGATCTTACATGTATTATTTTTTATCACACTGTACCTACTACCACAAATAAATGATCTTTATCTTTATCTTTTATCTTTTTATCTTTTTATTAAATTACTTCTTAAAGTATAGTTTATAAACATTTATTTTCAGGGTAAACTTAAAAAACGCTACTTACAGTATGTTTTCAATAAATAAACACCGAAATCACCAGCCCAAACAATAACACACACGATTGTCGAGACGTATTTTTGAAGTTGTTTATTTTTTTAAATAACAGACCCAGGCATTAAAAACTTTATGGTTTGCTAGAGTAGTTACCGAAATAGCAATTAATATTACTTCTTTTACGTTTACGTCTACGGCTGCATGTATCGCGTGAGCAGTTAATATTATTTTAAGACAGCGTATGCAGAGGCGCCGGATTAAATACGGATTTGTATGATTTTTTTTATAATATCCAATGATGGGAAAAAATGTGCGCCTGGTGGTAAGCGACACGCCTATCCATGGCAGTTGCTGTGCTACTCAGAGCTTTATATCGCAAAGATCTTAGGGGCACTGATACTGCATACGTCTCCCTGACACATAAGTTGATAAGTCCCACGTGCCTGTAATTTCACCAGCAACCTTACCCTTCTAATCTGGAACTCGGTAATGGTCTCATTACTGGTCGGCGGCAGAAACAGGTAAGATGGCAGCACTTCCCAGGACGAACTCTTTCACAAGGAGCTCTGCTGCTACTAACATGATATTCGACTAACACGGATAGTGCGATGGAATTGCATAATTTGATTCCACCTTCCCCTTTTCATCATCGAGGGACTAGACGTGGGCTGAGATTCCACACCCATGTTGTGGATATTCCCCGGATTCGCACGAAGTGTTTCGCTTCCACATTTGTATGGCGAGCGGCTAGGGAGTGGAATTCCCTACCTGCGGACTTATTCCCCAAACACTATAACTTGGACCTTTTCAAGGCGAGAGTGAATTTCCATATGGTGAGATGGAGGTCAAATGCGCACTTATTTTTTTTATTAAAAAAATGAAAATATTGGTGAGAATACACGGGCAAAATTTTAAGTCTCAGGGTGACAGGCGCAGTGACAGTGTCTCTTAGCAACACTGCAACTATTATGGGTCACCTAATTTGTCACGCTTGTCACCTGACACACGAACCCTAAGGCGCGTTCCCATTATGTCGTGACGACAGGTAGTCGTGCAGTTTGAAGTGTTGTGGCCTGTACATTTAAATGACGTTGTTAATACATAGAAGAACACGATTAACTGTCGTTCATGACTTTTTTGACGTTACGATGACAGACTGTCGTGACGATGGAAAGAGCTAGAAATACTGTCGTCAGACGATAAATAAAACGCCACGATAAAAATGAAGCGATAAAAAAGTGGAAACAGCTAGACACGACACTTATTCAACGATAAAATAAACGTCCACGACACATTCACGACAGATAGTCGTGATATGGGAATAGGCTAGACACGACAGTCGTCTAACGATAAATAAAACGTTACGACTTGATGATGAAACTTTGCGACCCGGATTACATAGATGCTGAGCTAAATCATGTGAAGGATGTGTTGGTTGGTAACGGTTACAAGTGGAAACAGAATTGGCGTGTGGCAAATGCATCAACGAGGCCTCAACCAGCATCGGTAGAGAGAGCAGTAGCGTACTTACCTTATGTCAGGGGGGTGGCGGTTGTGATTGGAAACTTGATACGCTTAAGATACAGCATCAAGACAATATTCCGTCCTCTTACACAGCTGCGACAACTGCTTCGCTCTCCAAAGGACAGAGACCCTCTGGGGGGTCCCCGGTGTCTATATGGTTCCCTGTGACTGCGGCAAGTGTTACGTCGGCGAAACGAGACGGAACGTGGCTACTAGGCTAGCTGAGCACATTCGATCCATGAAGAACCAAGATGTCAATGGATCTGCGGTGGCAGACCACTTTCCGAGCTCCGGTGCTGGCCACTATATTCGGTTTGATAAAGCTAAGGTTTTAGCGCGGGAGAAGTATTTTGTGCCTCGCAAAATCCGAGAGGTTATTGAAATAAGTAGGCGACCAAATTTTAATAGAGACAGAGGCTGGAGCTTGCTACCGACCTGGAAGCCGTGTCTTCATGGCGCTCGGTATGCAACTGCAGATGTTAGTGGTAACGACGTGGTGAGCTCTGTGTGCTGGAATGTTCCCGACAACAATCCTACGGACAGCAGTAGCGAAGAAGAGTTCCAGGACGCGCTGACGCAACGTATCAGCCTCCCGACTTCCCCACTACGGGCTGCGTCATCGGCGCGCGCACAGAGAGCCGCAGCGCGCAGTGCTAGATGTGACGCGGTCGCGAACGTTGCACTCAACCCCTGAAAAAGACCATCGACGATGGTCGAAACTATCGGACCGCTTCCGACTAAAATACTACGCGAGTAAGTCCCGTTACTTTTATATTATAATGTGTGATAACCGTGTTAGTTTTCATAATAAAATGACAAAAAATTAAATTTTTGTGTATCTTATCAAAGAAAAAAACAAAATCCTGTCACACGTATCGAATTATTAGGTTTTCGCGATTGTTACATAGGAAATGAAACTATTATTGAATGTAAATCTTTTGACTTTACCATCTCAGTCAGCCGTGACCATGAAACCTGTAAAGGATCTGAAACGTGGCCTTCTTTGACAAAACTAACGTCGTAGTGTCTTAGAAACGGTAGTTTCATTTCCTATGCTGTCAAATGACTTACAAAATATTTTTATATTATTTCATATTTATGAAAGTTTTTGATTATGTAAAGACATTAATTTAAATAAATCATCATCATCGTCCGCAGCCCGACTTTACTCAATTCTGGGCTTCCTATAGTTTGTGCCTTACTCTAGGCTCACCCATCAACGGCCCGTGACGTTGACCATGTAGTCTACACATCTCGTTACATGACGTTCTCGTTTCTGTAACCACGTCTTAACCACCACTAAATTATCGCTGTAGTCGTCTGTCATCACCACGCCTATTATATTTACAGCAGAAAAATATCTTTATCACATCAAGTTCTTACCGTTAATATTAAACATAAATGGTAGATGACTTTACCATCTCAGCCAGCCGTGACCATGGGACCTGTAAAGGGCCCGAAACGTCGGTTTGTTTGAAAAAAACACGATTTAGATCCGAAAAAAATAGTTTCATTTTCTATGTGTAACAATCTTGGAAACCTAAGAACTCTATAAGATATATATTTTTTGAAAGAACACTCAAAAAAAAATCCTTCGAACCGGCCGGCTTCGAACTGATGTCTTCCAGCTTAGCCACGGAACGAACCAGTGGACCTTTCTGACCTGGAATTTTTCTATGTGCTTGTTGTCGTGTCTTTGTATTTGGTTTTTCACGGTTCTTTTTATTTTTATCTTGTTCAAATTATTTATGAGCACGTACGCTTGCTTTAGTCGTAGCTCTTGCGGTATGTGTGAGGTTGTAGTCAGTATTATACTGTTAATATATGTACCATAATTTACCGTGAAATTAAATTTCATTATACTCTACCAAAATGAGAAATAAAAATATATATTTTTTATTTTACCAGTCTTACTTACACACTTAACAATATGAATGTTTAAATTACCGGGCATAAAAAAAACACTATCTAAGAAACATTTAGGATTTTTCTGTGCAAATATACAAATTAGGTATAATAAAATATTACCTAAAATAGGTAATAATATTTTTATTGTTGTTTCGTAATTATAACTAACATTATTTGATTTCATTTTCTTTTACTACATGGATGTGTATATTTTTTAAATTGTTACTGGTGTTGTTTGCGGTTAGCTGTTGCGGCGGCTAGTTTCCAAGAGGAAGAAGAACCTCCTGTCCCTGTATAGTCACTAACCGTCTACCTAATCTAAACCCATAACGTGTAATTTTGTGCATATCTGTGTTACACACGTTGTTCGGTATCAACAAGTATCATTTTCGTTATCTGACACGTGTCACAAAACTTTAAAAACTGGCTTGGATGTCCAATGTTTCGTCCCATATTAACATGTATAGTCTTACTGAACATTGGGATTGTATTGCCGCAGGGAATAGATAGTAAGTAATAATATTTTTTATCTAAAGTTTCCATTTTCAAAATTATATTGGCCTTTATGTAATGTTTGGTTTAAAATTAATGACGGTCTTCATAAATCTCTCGGCTGACGGCAGATTAGTGATAACTAAATCAGAACCATGTAAGTTTCACACATAGCCATTGACTAGCTAAGGTATTAAATCATTCTGATGACTACATTCGGCCTTATAATGTTTGAATTTACTAAGTACATCGCCAGAACGGTTGCTTCTCATTTAACTGCATTTGTTGCATGATTAGTCCACAACTCTTAGAAACCGTGTATAGACTTCTTTTTCTTAAAACATCAAGTGACGGGACGAACAGGTCATGCGCATGATGGTAAGCTACACGCCTGTCCGTAACAGTTGCAGTGCCACTCAGAGCTTTAAATCGCAAAGATCTGATGGGCACTGCCACTGTGCTCATCACCCATAAGTTGACAAGTCCAATGTGCCTGTACCTTCAAAACCGGAACGCAGTAATGGTAACATTACTGCTTGGCGCCAGAAATAGGTAACGTGGCAATACTTCCCTGAAGGAACTCCTTCACTATGAGTTTCACTGGTACTGCTACCCTCTCCTTAGAGACCCAGCCCCAGTAGTGAGACATACTATGAGTTGATGATGATAATAATGACTATACTAAGTACTATATGTTTAAATTTCCAGCAGACAAATGCATCCAAGACTTGCAAACTCTTGACCTGGAGTGTGTCGCTTGCTCTTGTATTCCACAACTTTGCGATTTGCCCGAGAACTGCTATACAAGTAATCTGAACGACACGCAAATAAGTCGAAGGAGTTGGCGAGGAGTATATAAACACCCAATCAGAGCAGCAAGCGTCTTAATGGGCAACACGCCTTACGGTAGATCAGTTGTAAAACAAAAAACGTTGCACAATCTACGTACAACGCGTCAAATTCCACCAAACCTGGGTGAACCAGTAAATGATCAGCCGTCGAATATAGAGTTAATATTGGGACAGGAGTTATCAAATCTTAGGATATTACGGATTCTAGTTACACCGCTTTCTTTCCGGTCGGTAACCGGCCCCAAACATTACTCTAAGTTGAAGAAACGAAACAAACTCAAGAACATTGAAGATAGATGGTACGGGAAAAAGAAATTTTTCCCTTTTATAAGAACGAAGCCCAATATTTAAATCATACGAGTTTTATAGACATTTAATTTAATTAACTAATTAATCATATTGTTTAGCTAAATGCAATTAGATATAATAGATATAGAGGCAATGAGAGCTGCTTATATAGCCAGAGTCGTCATATTATGTTCGGCATCAAACTTATAGACCAAGTTCCGGATTCAAAAGACAAATTAGGGTTCATGACGTATGAGATCAAATAACATAGCTAAAATGAATCTGGATAGGACATAATATTACGTAGTGACGATCAGTGAAGAAGGACGATAACTCGAGTTTACCAAGAATTATTTAAGGAAACATGGGGTATCCTGCAACAAAATGAGTAGAGTCTGTGAGACTAAGATCGTTGTGAATGGCCGAAACGAGGGGAAGCCTATACCTGGCAACGAATGATGACGGGCAGTGGTTTAAAGCTCTATAATCTTATAAACCATTACAGTTTTCATGTCTGCCTTCATATCACAGCCTTTTTACTGCTTTTTTTTATATAGTATCTATACTTAGTTTTTATTTTTCCGATTGGAGGGTGCTGAAAAGCGAAGAAATTACACTTGCCTCTTTGCGTACGATTTCAATAGATATCTCAAAATGGAATAAAAATTATCAATTAACGTTTTTGATTTTTATACTCCCTTTGAAATAATTCTAGAAATATAAGGCATATATCAGTGCTTCCAGTAAAAAAGGGAATAACTCAAAATCGACACTTTTCAGGAGAGGCAAAAAACTATACTCTTGTTGATTATTGGTTGTTTGTATATATTATTAGTATATTTTATGATTTCTAGCTTTAGGTATACGTCTAAGCTTTCGTTTAACTGGTATTGGTTAAACATTCTGACATATTTTAAGTTTTTTTCGAGTTGCGTTCTTGTTTATGTGTGCTTAACGGTTATAACACGACTTATGTAAACAAACTTTAAGACTTAATTCGACTTATTCCGTTAACTGCGAGTGTCCTATGACTATAACAATACTTATATTGATACTAACCACATTGATAAAAGACATAAAATCGTTAAAGGAATAAAACGACAAGTTTTCAAGTGTTTGTTGCAAACTACTAACCAAGAGCAACACGGTATAGTCGCAAGTATGACTAATGATGTCCAGTGGAACAAACGCAATGCTCAGTTATACCTTTATGTTCACTGTGGAATAAGGCAATGGTCGCTTTTAGTGGTACTTTTCTTCCCCGTCATTATGGAACAATGCGAAAAGTGTCTGTGTGTAATTTATATATTTTTAATGTGAGTGTTGGGACCAAACATTTAAGTAATCTAAGCATGTTAACAATAAAAAAAATAATAAAAAAAATGTTGAACTAAACCATAACCGGGTTTCTAAATGTTTGTGAGTTTCTACATATCGATAATTTAATTACAACACGCGGACCCAGTACCAAGTGTAATACGACACTAGTGCAAGCAATTCATTGAGCGTCATTCGAATTGCTCTTTTGACGGCGGCGATGGCTAGCAACCAACGTATATTATTATTACCGGGTTGCAAGAAAATAGTTTGGTTTCCAAATTATGATATTGTATTGTTCAAAATATTAGAAAATACAGAGTTTTAGTACTTACCGATGCAATGAAATCACTCCCGGAGTATTTCTTAAACTTTGGCTTCTTACGCGACATGATATAATGGCACAATTTCTATTTTTTCCACAAAATAATCATGTATCACATTTGAACGACGACTGACGCGCTGTTGACACTCATATCACCATCTGGTCATTTATGTGGTCTGTGGTGCTCCCTAATAAGATGGCCTTAGCCTTTGGCGAAAGAGGCTGGCAATATGGAATTATTTATGTTTCTTGTATATTCTTGTCCACATGAATATTTGTCTTTGTAATAATGTCTGTATTTAACCGACTTCAAAAAAGGAGAAGGTTCTCAGTTCGACAATTTTTTTTTGCGTGTTACGCGTTTTATCCGGAATTTGTGAACCGATTTTGATGATTATTTTTTTGTTGGAAAGAAGGTATCTCAGTTGGTTCCTTTTAAAAAGAAGCAAACTAGGGGTTAAATCCGGTTACGCGCACTTTCCGGTATCCGATTTGGATAAAACTGGCAAATAGATGTAATTCCACAAACTTTCAAGATCGGTTTTTTTTAATAAAAAAAAAATATAATTATTATTCTACTTATTTTGTCACAGTTACAAGATACAAATCATACAATAAAATAAACAACATTTTACAACTTAATGGATATGGCTAACTAAGTCAATAGAAAATGTGTATACTTTCAATAATGATTAATTCACTCTTTAATGTGTTCCAACATAGTCAGAGTCTTCTATAAATTTTACGAATGTGGATTGTTACGAGACACTTTATTTTAACAGAAAGCACCAAAAACAAATATTAGTGGCCTTCAGCGGAACATGGCTAAAAATTTGGTTAAATAAGCCTTTAGATATAACACTCTGCAATCTAGTACAAAAAACTATATCTATTCTCAATTCACAGAACACCTACTTACACAAGTCCTTATTTTTCGAGTTCTTACATTTTCGCGATTTTGTATCTATCACCCGTGACCCTGGGGCCTGTAAAGAACCCGAAAAAAACAAATATGTGCAATTCTAGATCCGAAAAAATAGTTTCAGTCTACACTTTGCTTATCAGAATAATTAGCTACAAAACATTAACATTGACTGTTAACAATATTATCTGCGAATTATATTTTACGCTTTTTTTTCTATTAGCAATTTACATTCCAATTACAACAACACTTAAGATTAAATTATTAGAGAATAATGACTTTATTTAAACAAGCCCGTAAGTCTGTACGATGTTTCAATGCGTTTTATGTGTAGGTTTATTTATCCACAACATTTGTGCACAATCTGTAAATGGTAAGCATTAAGATACAATTTTTACTTACTTAGGAGATATATTTTTTAAACAGGTACTCAATTGTTGTGACGGAAGTAACTGGAATAAAAAATGTAAAACCATCATGTGCAAAATAACCGCATCAAACACAGATCGGGCATTAATGTACAATATATATAATTTATGCGAGTCCTACACAATAATCGTACAGTTTGAGTTTTAAAAGGCGTACTTACGTTTATTTTCCAATTAAAGAAAGCATTGATGCAATTGCACCTGATGATCGTATGGTAACAAAGCCTACATGCTACTTGGAGCTGTAAATCGCAAAGGTCTGTGCGGGTGCAGGAAAGGAAGTAGAATAGTCTAAGATTTGCTCATAGTCCAAAACAAAATTTCCTATTTTCTAATTTATTTCTATTGCTTGTTTGACAAAATAATACATTTTTTTAAATATCTAGAGACGGGGAGAACAGGTCGTGAACCTTAAGTCTCTCCATAACAGGCACAGTTCCATTCAGAGCTCGCAAAGATCCGAGGGGTACTGCTACTGCGCCTGCCACCCTGACGCATAAAATTGACATGTCCCATGTGCCGTTAGGCGGCGGCACTTCCGTGAACGAACTTTTTCACAAAAAGCTCTGTTGCTATTAAGTATTAGTAAGTAAATACCGAACCACAAATGTTTCTGTCATGTCTGATAAACAAAAATATTTTCAGTACGTTGATTTGTAGCACACGAACACTCTTTCTGTATAATGCTTCATTAGATTGTAGCTTACGCAATTAAATTAAATTATTGGACATGTATACATAATTGTTTCCAACCTTTTTGTAAGAATTTCTGTAGTGGTATTAGGTGATAAGAATGTTTATTTTCAAATTGTGCATTGGATTCATAACAGGGTTTGTTGTTGTACAATCAATTATATGTAAGTAACTTCTAGTTGCGTAATTATAAGCACGCCATGAATTAATATGGACAGAATGTGGAGCCGAGTTGGAGAATGGTTGCTTTTCAAGTGAGGGGTTGACCTACCTTTGACATTGCATCAATGCCTCTCGCTAACGATGAAGGGAAAGATCGTGATAAGGCCTGCATGTCGAAGACGATTCACAATCCTTGGAAAAAGTGTGAAGCCCCAACTTGCATTCACTTAGCTTGGTGAACAATGGCCTTAATCCTCTCCCTAAAATATACATATCCTTGCATGCTAATGAAACGTATAATAGATTGATTGATGATGATGGACAGAATATAAGTCATCTAGGGTAATGATGGTATTGAATGAATCATGCAACGTAAAAGACATTGCATTTATATTTTTACATGTCCTTTTGGAACACAGTATTACGCGCGTAATTTCAGTCGCGTGATTTCTGCTAAATTGAGGTCAAATTAACAGCACTCAGCAACACAGCTGCAAAATGTGTATCAAGAGTAGAATATATTTTTATGTTAAGCTGGTAGACTTATCGATCACTTCAAATATTTTCATGACTATTATAATTACCACAATTACTGTTCGGCATCTTGTGAACGACTCTCATTTATGGAGCGAGGCTATAGAAGGGCATGGCGAAACCATTGCAGTGTCTTTAGACATTTCTAAGGCCTTTGACAGGGTCTGGCACGCAAGCCCTTTAAGCAAGTTTCCCTCTTATGGGCTTCCCACTGACCTTTGCAATTGAATTTCGGATTTCTTTTTCGGAGTGAACGTTTGATTCGAGTGGTTTTAGATATCTACTCTTTAGAACATCTGGCGATAGAGGCCGGAGTTCCTCAGGGTTCTGTACTGTTTGTAACCCTCTTTCTGCTGTATATAAATGATATGTTGATTCCAGGTACCTTTGGGTATGCTAATGACAGCACAGTTGTGGACAGGTACTTGACCAATGCAAGGGTCACTGGAGAAGAAATCTAGTCTTGTCGAGAGTCCATGGTTAGTCGTTTGAATTTGACACTTAAGGCATTCTCCAATTAGGGCGATGCCAATTTTGTCAAATTTAATGCACAACACAGGCGTGTCTTTCATCCACTAAACGGCGTCGCTTTCACCTGACTCTGACTTTTCGTGATATATCCATACCGATAGCCGACCGTCTTCACTTACTTGGAATGGACCTATCGTACAATCTGAACTTCGGCATATACATTGAATCTATGGCCAAAAATGCAGCCAAGAAGCTTGGCATCCTTTCCAAGGTGAGGCGTTACTTCACACCGGGACAGTTGCTTCAGCTGTATCAAGCACAAGTCCGGTCGTGTATGGAGTATTGCTGCCACTTATGGGATGGCTCTGCTAAAGAATGCGCGGGGCGCGGAACAGAGAGAGGACGTGCTACAGTATTGTCGATATTTTTAATTTAAATTGCTAGTGTAAAACTGTGTTGTTTGCCATAAAATTTATATCAGTTTAATCTATGAACACTATTCTAACCAATGGTATACTTTGTTAAACGGTTCGGTTGTATATAAGCAGTGCAAAGTGAAAATAAATATATCAAAATTGACGTTATTTCAAACAATCATTCGGTCATTAGTGAGTGTTCGACCTTGGAAGTTCATTGACCGACCTGAGTAAATGTGCTCTTGCTAATGAGCCAACCGGTTTCACGACCGTATTTTTTTACACGGAATAGGACTTGTAATTTCGCAGGTTAACTTATAGCTACGATAGCTTAGCGGTAGCCGGTCGGACTGCGCGGTGACCGGTATATTGGGTATATTGCATTATTTTTAAATTTTGCTGGTTCACGCTATACTTATAGACAATGCCAGCGTCTGATACAAAAAAAATCTGTGCTGGTTGTTTAACACGCATAGAAGGCAGGCAGTTTATGACATGCTGCATCTGTAAAAACTTTTACGATTTAACGTGCGCAAATATTTCGGAACAACGTTTTCGAAATACATTGACACCCGAACATAAGGCAGCTTGGAAATGTGTGGCCTGTTTCAGTAAGGCACCGAAAAGGGACAACACACACACTCCGGTGCACGGTTATGTCAACACCTGTCGCGGGGCCTCCGTGGCTAGTCCTACTCAGGAAATGGATACCCCTGCGGAAGTGTCACTAAATGCTCATGGCTCTTCAGTAGACCAAAGCCAGGTCTTCCTTAATGAACTACGCATGTTTCGGGAGGAAATGCGGGCCACACGCCTACAAATGGCTGACTTAACCACTGCTATTACCAACCTTACGCAGAGGGTGAGTGAGTGCGAGGTACGTGTAGAGAGACTCAGTGTTCGCGTCGATACAGTGGAGCGTCGGTTGGACGAGTGTTCTCTCGATAATCATACGAGCAGTGAACTGTTAGCGTCCATCGAACAGCTTAAAGCAGAGATAAATGACAGAGATCAAGATCTACTTCTGAACGATGTTGAATTTTCGTGTGTGCCTGAGCAGAGAGTGGAAAGCGTGCAGCATATCGTCGTGACACTGGCAAGCAAACTGGGCGTCAAGCTGGATGAACGAGACATCGTCAGCGCGCATCGTGTTGGTCGTGCGCCATCCACCTCAGAGGGAACAGCAGCACCTCGGCCTCGTCTTATTGTCGTCCGCCTGGCTCGTAGAGCTATGCGCAACCAGCTCCTGCAGGCTGCTCGTGTTCGTAGAGGAGCTACCACTGAGGGTACAGATCTACCTACACCATCATGTAGGTTTTATATCAATGAAAGATTGACACTAACCAATCGGCAGCTGTTCCATCGTGCACGAGATATCGGCGGTCGCCTTGGCTGGCGCTTCATATGGACAAGAGACGGACGCATACATGCGCGCCGAGGCGCCTCCGCGGACTTTCCACGTCAGCGCTTGCGTACGATGGCGGACGTTGCTAGGGTTTTTGGGCCGGATGCTGTTCGATCTCCTGATGCCAAGACATGACTCACCAACCTTATCCATACTGTTTAATTATAATGAACTGAAATTTAATTTTTACTTTTTATACATTTTTATTTCCGTGTTCATGATTATTGTTATTCTGTTTGTTATTCACTCAATTTTATTTGCTAAATTGGTAAATACACCAAAAATCTTGTTAAGATTTGTTGTACATAAAACGTTAATATGGTGGGGAACTTTGCGTTTGCATGGACGGCATCGGTGTGGTAATTCTGAAGTCTACTTTGTATTTTACTCATTTGAACGAGGTTATCTTGACTTGCGACATATTACTCAGCTAAGGTTCTACCTTTTACACGGGAAATACTTGCAGTTGTCATTTTCTTACATAATACAATTTATTCAAAATGATAGACTTTCTGTTGCTCTTCTAAATGCTGGATCGCTCGGCACACGCCATGATGAGTTCCATGCCGTCATGAGCCGCCACGCTGCTGATATTGTGGCTATAAATGAAACTTGGCTAAGGGCGGGAGAGGAGGGGCGTGCTCCGTCTGTTCCAGGGTACAGGCTGCGGCTTACCCCACGGTCACATACTGTGCGGCGTGGGCTTGGCGGGGGGGTGGGCTTTTATATTAAAAGTAATATTTACGCACGACTCCTTCCTCATCCTCCTGCACCTGTAGCGGTGGAACAGATGTGGCTCAGCTTGTCAGTAAACACCATAAAGCTTGCCGTAGGAACAGCTTATCGTCCACCGTGGCTGCCCTTGGATACCTTCATTGACGCACTTACGGATTCAGTTGCTTCTTTCTCGCTGTTTGATCATGTGGTGTTACTTGGCGATTTCAATGTGAATCTTTTGAATACGGAGGACCCATCCACAAAAAAACTGTTAGAATTTTTATGCTGCTTCAATCTTGAACAATATGTCAAGCAGCCAACACACTTCACTGATCACAGTGAGACATTGATTGATGTTATTAGCTCGAGTATGAAAATCACTGATCTTCGCATTGATTATTTGCCAGATCTTGGCAGTCATGCATTCATTTCTGGTAAATTTGATATAAAAAAATGTAAAGTACCCCCAAAACATATTATTTACCGTCCGCTCACTGATATTGACATGGATGCGTTCAACTCCGATGTAAATACGATTAATTGGGAGCGGCTGCTATCGAGTAACTTAAACGCCTCTGTTGAGAACTTTAATGCCTACATGCATCACTTATTCAATAGTTATGCGCCTAAGAAGAAAATTGTAGTGCGGGAGAGGGTGCTCCCTTGGTTTACATATAATGTTAAGAAAATGATGCGGCTGCGCGACGAGGCTCATCACAGGTATCGAAATACTGGGATGGATACTCATAAAAATATTATAAAGATCTGAAAAAGATAGTTTTGTCCGCGATAAGTGCCGAGAAAGCTACATTTTTCCAGCAATGTATTGTCTCAAACGCCAATAAACCGCGCGACTTGTGGAAGAATATAAGAGCAAACGTGGTTGATTTCAAGGCAAAAGATCGTGACATCCCCCTACATTTAAAAGACCCTGACAAAATAAATGCACATTTTCTTGATTTACCACCCCGTAACATTGATAAAGCACACTTAAAATATTTTTCCACTCGTAGGCGTGGTTCCGCGGTTTTTAAACTTCGCGTCGTTTCAGAGGCAATTGTATCGAGAGCTATTTTGTCAATTAAAAGTGGCGCCATGGGTGTAGATGATATTTCTCGCGATATGGTGTTACTTACCCTACCGCGGACTCTAAAACTAATTACGGCCCTGGTAAATCAATCGATCGAGACCTGTGCATTCCCTGAGCTCTGGAAGACGGCAATAATTCGACCTATTCCAAAGATAAACATACCATCACACTTCAAAGACTTACGACCTATAAGTGTTTTACCATACATGTCAAAAATCATCGAAAAGGTAGTGTGTTGGCAGCTTACAGATTACCTAGAGACCAACGGTATCTTGCCATCAAAACAGTCGGGTTTCAGGAAGGGTCGCAGCACTGCCACCGCGCTGCTGGACGTGGTAGATGATGTGTTGGCTGCGCGTGACGCTGGTGAGGGATCCATTCTAGCGTTACTTGATTTTTCACGTGCTTTCGATACCGTGGATATACAACTTTTACTGGCTAAACTCGTTTATTATGGGTTCGACTGTAACACTATTAAGTGGTTTTCCAGTTATCTCAGTGGCCGTGTACAGCAAGTGGAGGTGAGCGGTGTGGATGGTTCATTCATGCGTTCTGGTGCCGCATCAGTTGCTAGAGGGGTTCCTCAAGGGTCCATCCTCGGACCAGTCTTGTTCATTCTGTACACTGCAGATATTGTGGATTGCTTTAAGAATTGCAGATGTCATCTATATGCCGATGACCTACAAATTTACATTTCATTTAATCCTCTTGTAACCCGCACTGCAGTTGGACAGTTGAACGAGGATCTCTCTAAAGTTGCCCAATGGTCAGAGCTCAACAATCTGGTACTAAATCCGAGCAAATCGAAGTTTCTCATACTTGGTTCGAAATGTCAAATTGAAAAGATCGCGTCCAATCACCCACAAGTGTCCATAGCGGGTAACTCTGTAGGCCGAGTATCTGTGGCGAGAAATCTGGGGGTTCTTATGGATGGTTCCCTTAACTTTGAAGAACATATCCTTGAAACAGTCCGAAATTGTTTTTATCGCCTGAAGGTACTGTACCGCGTGAAAAACTTCATTAACGTTGATTTGCGTATTAAGCTCTGTGACATGCTAATTTTATCAAGATTGAACTACGCTGACACTGTATTCGGAGGATGTTTACTCGCCCGCACAAAGTGTCTTATTCAGCGCCTGCAGAATGCGTGCGCTAGGTATTGCTTCCCTATCACACGTCGGGAGCACGTCACCCCTTTTATGAACAATTCGAAATTGTTGAAGATGGAGGCCCGTCGCCAATTACATTTCGCTATACTATTATTTGGGGTCATTAAGACCAAGCAACCATCGTACCTCTATGACAAGCTCAAATTCTCAACCATGCACGTTAGACATGCTTGTCGCCTCCTATGTCCTCGACATGGAACAGCAAGTTTTCGAGGTAACTTTCGCTACGCTGCCTCGAAATGCTGGAACAATCTTCCGCCGCCTATAAGAAATGCTACATCACTTTATTTTTTTAAAAGATCATTCAAAGCTTATTTACTTAATATTCAGCAATCTCTAGCGTAGCTGTTGTTGTGTCGGGGACGTGTACGTTTTTATCCGTTATATTTTTTATTTAATTTTTCATTTTGATGATTTTTATTTTATTTTATTTTACTATTTTATCTTATTGCCATTTTAGTTAATTCATAATTATTATTCATTATAAGAATTATATGGAATCACACTTGTTTACAACTACAATATAAAGTGCAACAAATCGTACATAAGTTTCGTCCACTTTGTTCCGTGCCATGTGTTCCCTGTTGCCGGATCCACTGAAAATCAGCGTCGTAGCACTTCCAGTGAGACGACACCAAGCTGAGTGGATGACGGATTCCGTAACAGCACAGCACGCACTTTTTATGGCTTGTTACTTGTTTATTTGTTACAATATTAATACTTCTTATTTGTGTAATATGTGCACGTGTAATATTTAAATGTTATGCTTTAGTCTTTCTTTCCGTCTTATGTTATGTATCGTACAATTTAAATATATGTGTACTGTGTTGTTTTCGTGAATAAACAATTTCTATTCTAATTTCTATTCTATTCTATAATAAATGAATGAAATGAATGAAATATTCTTTATTGCACATAAAATTACAATTAAAATACAATACAATAGCTTAAGTATAATAGTAAGTCAATGTGCAACAGGCGGCCTTATTGCTATGTAGCAATTTCTTCCAGGCAACCTTAGGATAGACATTTCGGATATGCAAAAGGGTTGCAACCAAAGAATATCATCATAAGTACACTACATAATAAGTAATAATAAAAATATATACATATCCATAGATAGATATACATATATATACATACAAATAACAATAATATTATTAATACATACAAAACAATAAATACACAATAATATTAAATGCTTATATACTTTTAATAGAAAAAGAAAAATTAAGTACAAATGTAGGAAATAAATGAAAGGGTAGTAGAGGACAGACGAAATTTAGGAGTTGAGGAAGTGATCCTTGACACGTTGTTTGAAGGAATCAAGAGAAGGGGATCGTCGAATCGATTCAGGGAGAGAATTCCACAATCTGATCGCAGAAATGGTAAAAGAGTTGGAATAAAAGTTACAGGTATGAGAGGGCAAGTTAAGTAAGAGAGTATCAGAGGAGCGAAGGGGACGACAGAGTGTAGAAGAGTGGAAAGTAAAGCGATCTTTAAGATAAGAAGGCGTAAAGGGATAGAACAGAATTGAATAGAGAAGTGAAAGAATATGAAGATCTCTACGCCGATGGATGGGTAGCCATCTAATTTGTGCGCGAAATTGGGAGACATGGTCAAATTTACGTAGTCCGAAGATGAACCTAACACACATCTTTTGGAGCCGTTCCAATTTATTGAGCAGAGTTACTGACAAATCCGGATAGCAAACATCTGCATAGACCAGTCGGGTGAAAAATGCTCTGGGCCAGAGTAATTTTGGTTTTAGTCGGCAAAAAGTTTTTAAGCCTTCTCAGAGAGAAATGCGCACCAAACACCTTCCTGTTAACCTCAGCAACTTGCGGCTTCCAAGTCAGACATTTATCAAAAATTACCCCCAAATTCCTGACTGTATCCAAATAAGGAATACAGACACCATCAAAAACCACAGGGGGTAAGGAGTCTAGATTTAGACGAGAATTGAACCAAGTGCTACCTATAATAATCGATTGTGTTTTGGATGGATTAACTCTAAGGTCAAAGTTCTGACTCCATTGACGAATGGATTCAAGGTCCACATTGGTAGTATTAATGGCACGTGGTAAGTCTTGAATAGACGACTGGGTGTAAATCTGGAGGTCATCAGCATAAAGATGATAAGAAGAAGTGAGGGATTGTGTGATAGAGTTAATAAACAAAGAAAATAAGAGAGGAGAAAGGACGCCACCCTGCGGGACTCCGGCGGAAATATCGCACCACGTAGAGAAAGAATTCTCATTGCGTACACACTGCCAACGTCCACAGAGGTAGCTTCGAAACCAATCAATAACTGCTGGAGATATGTTAAGAGTACGCAATGCCTCCAATAATAGGTCAAAGTCAACATAATTGAAGGCATTACTGAAGTCAAGGAGTGTCAGCACAGTCAATTGTTGATTTTCCATACCCAAACGGATGTCATCAGTGATTTTCGTGAGTGCAGTAGTCGTACCATGTATGACCAATGCGGAAACCAGACTGGAGAGGATTGAAAAGGCTGTTCCAATTTCAGTACCAACTGGCCACCTTGGATTCAATAGACAAGCGTGCTAAGAGGCTTATAAGTGACTCAGAATTTGTAGAGGCGAAGCTGCAGAGCCTTGAACACCGCCGTAGAGTTGCCAGCTTATCGGTATTCTATAAGATATATCACGGAGAGTGTGCGATGGAATTGCATAATTTGATTCCGCCTTCATCTTTCCATCATCGGGGGACTAGAAGTGGGCTGGGGTTCCACCCTTATGATGTAGATATTCCCCAGATTCACACGAAGCGTTTTGTTTCCACATTTGTATGGCGAGTGGCCAGGCAGTGGAATTCTCTGGACCTTTTCAAGGCAAAAGTAAATAGGCAAGTAGGCTTATCGATCACGTCAAATATTTTCATGACCATTACAATTACGACAACTATAGTTAGGCATCTTGTGAACCTCGGATAATATCTTTGATTGTTATGACATGAATTGATAGTTACGACATCTGAAATTGATCCGGTTTTAGTAATAATTGCATTCTGACTGGAAATGAGCATATAAGTAAATTTAAGCATATGCAGAATTAGCTCTCTACCACAACTGTGAGGCTACTCATCATAGGATATGCAAACGGGTCCCCCGTTTAACCGAAAAAACCGAATAACCGTCCATTTTTGAACCCGGTTTTCAAATAAGGAAAAACCGGGTTTTTCGGGATTTCCGGCTTTGTCTTTAAACTATTTGTACCTGACTGTATCAGTGGATTAAAAGTGGGTGCTAACAACGAGTGAGCAAGGCCAAGCAAATGTATTTGCAGTTTAATAATTTTTATTACAAAACACCACGTAGCTCTCAAAGCAAAACAGCCAAAAAAACAAAATAAAGAAAAGGCGCCAAAATTTAAATTTTGAATTTAAATATATTTAAATATAAAACTAAAACTTGTAGAGACTATTCTATATATATAGGCGATTCGCTACACTATTGAAACGTAAATTCGTAACTTATAATATCATAGTAAGCAATGATAAATAATATCATCGTATCTTGGTTAATAATGATAAATAAACGTTAATTAAATGCTAGCAACTCGGGTACCTAACTACAGGACAGTAACAGCGTCCTCGAGACGCAGACGGGTAACTTTTAGGGTAGCGACGGGTGAACTATCTCATAGGTGGCAGCAGTACTCTATACACGACCGGGTCTGTGCTTAGTACAGCTTTTTTGAAGCAAGTGTCCCAGTGTGAAGTAACGCCTCATCTTGGAAATGATGTTAATCTTTCTGGCGTCATTTTTGGCTATGGATTCTATGTATCTGCCGAAGTTCGGACTAAACAACAGGTTCATTCCAAGTAGCTAGTGGTGGTCGGCTATCGGCATTGATATCACAAAAAGTCGAAATCAGGTCTAAGGGACTCCGTTTTGTGGATAATATACACGTCAGCATTTTAGTAGCGATCAATTTTATAAGTTTGGCACCACCCCAATCAGAGACAGCCTAAGTGTCAAATCCAAACGACTAATCATAGACTCTCGACAAGACTGGATTTCTTTTCCACTCACCCTTGCATTGATCAAGTACCTACACTACTAACGGTGCTGTCATCAGTATACCTGAAGGTACCTGGAATTATCATATCCTTGATATACGGCAGAAAGAGAGTTCGGACAGTACGGAACCCTGACGCACTCCGGAACTATATCGCCCAATGTAGTGTAGTAAGATCAAATCGAATAATTCCAAAGCTCACTCAAAAAATTCAAGATCCAAAGGTCCCTTGCAAGGTGTGAAGCTCATAAGAGTGAAGTTTGCTTAAGGTTTGCGTGCCAGTCTGCTAACCTGGTTCGCCACACTCGTCTCATACCACCATCTGATCAGGTGGGGAGTACATGGATACAGTTTTCAAAAGACAATAGACGAGTCGTACGAGACTTAATATCTGGAATCCTGGTGGCGCTACTGACAAGCTGGGAAAGGTTTAGTACAATTAAGTCATTTGGTATGGGCACTCACATCCTTTCTTTCATTACCCAGAATAACTAGTTGCGCCGCTGGATACCTCTGATAAGCATCATCAGACTTCTCACTCAGATGTTGGAACATCTTGAACAGACAATCAGGCTGAAAAAGAAGATGTTTAATTGCTTGCCTCTAAAATATATAATGTATATTTTTTTTTTTTTAGATATATGTATTAGTGTTGGTTTTTTTATTATAATTCGAGAAGTTATTGAAGTCATTAGCTGTGAATTGTATAAAAATAATGAAAATAATTTACAAAACACTAACTTAATGTTTTTTTTAAATTTTTTGGTACTTTTTAAAATGGTTCGCGTGTCATAAGAAAAAAATCCGAGTAATCGGTTATCCGAGACTTAAAAACCGAAAAAACCGGTTTTCAAAATCACGCAGTTTTTGCATGCTTATTCATCACTGTATATATTGATTTCTGTATTATTTTTTATCTATGTACGTACCAACTAATGTTGTAATAAAAATGTTTACAATAATATACATTTGGTTACAGTAGAAACGTGCTTTTGGGATCCAATCACTCGAAAAACAAAATGCCTCGATTGTTCCTGTAATGTAAACAAATGCGTTCTTTCCGAAAACTGTTCAACAACTGTGGACAGTTACCAGACGTCTCCAGCAGCCAGAAGTAGATATGATAATCATGTTGCTACGAAACATTCTAGATTTGAATATAAACAACAACCTTACACTTACGGGAAACGGAACCATTGGAAAAAAGGTGGAATAATAGTTCCCGCAGTACAAGTCGATGAATTTTATTTGGATGACGATAGTACTCCCATTTATAGCGATGAAACTACAGAGTTGGGTAAGCCAGTCGACTTCAGTAAAGTTTCGCGAACGAATGTGGAACCATCGCCTGTGAAATCACTGATAATAAAACCACCTGCAGTAATGAAGCTATTTTTTCGAAAGCCTTGCGATGGGAAAAAAAAGCCCTTTCGCTATTTAGCACGTCCACGACCGGAGCCATCTATTCTTCACAGGGTGTTGTTTCGTACACCAAAAGAGCTGAGAGATGAAATATTCAATAATGTCAATAATTCATTAATTGGAAGAGAAGAACGATGAGACCAACGTCCCAACGTCCCAACGACCAACCTTATGGCATTTTTGATGACTTTAAATGATAACAAAATGTATATGTTTGAATAAATGTTAAAAAATATTATATTATTGCTAATTTAGTTTCGATATCACAAGGAGTATTATTTTCCTGTATTTCTTAATATCGTGGCACAAAAGGAAACTCCCAAATGAAAGCTCAAAATGTTTTAGGTGTACCAGAATCTGATGGTATTTAGGCAAATTTAAATTTATAGTGGGCAACATCAATATAGAGAGAAATTATTTTTTATTCTATGAACATTACAAAACTTTTTAAATAAAGTGCATTCTATTTTAGTTACTGTCACGTTGGAAATCATTATTTTGGGCAGCCAATTGACACCATTAATATCTTAGAGGAGGGAAAAAAATAAAAGAAAGGAGCTGCCCTATCTACGGAATAAACGTACCTACCTAAACCAAAAATGTCCATCACAAATGGCGGATCATAGATAAGTCAATATCGACATGCAAATGTATGGCTTGAATGTTGAAACTGTTTTTTATGTTTACAAATTTGTGTTGTTTACTGTAATCAAAGTATGATTAATACTAGGCTATTATTACTAGGCAAGTAATGAGCCATTTTAATCAAAACTAAATATAAAGTTATTTACCAATAAGTGTAACGATGTAATTGCATTATCATGTAATCTAGTCACATTAATGTTCTATTAAAATTTCACTTCAAAAAGGAGCGAACAAAAGAAGATGGAATTTGATCCAATGTTTATGTTCGGCGGTTCTATAATTTCCAACCATTCTTTCTTTCTTTTTTCATTTGTAGGTAAACATTAAAAATAATAATAATGTAGTAATAAAAACCTCGTAGTGAATTGTTTTAATAACAGAATACCGATAAAATGTCTGCTTGCTAGAACAACACTATCTCAAAATAATCGTTATCAACAATCATCAAAATAGACTAACAAACAGGCAATCTAAAGTAACCAAAGCAAAATTCGGCTAGACTTATGAATAAACTGCATAAATGAGTCTAATTACATAAGATATTTGGGCTATCGTATGACTTATAGGGCATAAAAATAACACATGCCGGTGTAATGTAACATTTGGTTGATTTGTGATTTTCTACTGCCGCACCCCTAAGTGCTGCAGCGACGCATTTTTATCAATGCTTAATTGTTCTCACTGTCAATAATTTTCTCAATTTGATTACAATTGATGCGAATAATTCATTAAAACATTTGGCCAAACATTAGTTTTGACATTTGATGTACTTCCCTTTGACAACCGGAAACGGTTATTAAAGGGTACTACAAAAATGGCAAAATGAGGACAATTGGCATTTAAGATGACATTACGTATTTTCGATTCCCGTGTTTGACATAAATCAATGTAGTGCTATATCTTTTGGCTTACGACGGCACGCAGTAGTTAAACGAAGACAATAAAAATTTTATGTTTTCACCGTTTAAATGCATCATGTACATATAACATCCGATTTATATATGTCAATATAACATGTCCTTTGGTTTCCATAGTATATAATTAATATATTGAATTGACATGTGACAAGTTAACACGAGATCCTATTACACTACCTACTCAAACAACAGCCACTAACGTTAAGTAACAATAACCCATAACCCAATTTTGGGTAGAAACAATGAACCGAAGCATCAAAAGTTTGGCCGAAAACGGCTATAAACGATAAGTGGGAACATGGTTATTTCAAAAAAAATCTAGTAACCTCAAAAACACCGATGACACATAAATATACCATAGACCGAAATATTTGTTCACCGATTAAAACATCGATAATTAGTTAACCGATTTAAATATGTGACAAAGTGTACCTATAGTTTCAGTTAAGCAGCCTTACCCTTCAAAAGCGGAATACATTAATGCTCACATTAAAGCCATATTTCCCTGGACGAACTCATTCGCTTCTTTCACTTAAGCTCCTGGTCTCGACTAAACTCGCCATCTGTTTATCTTACAATGAAGAATATATTACTATAAATTGTGCGCGTATAATTAATCTGAAAAACGGTAATTGTTTCTTTGACGTACCGGTGGTGAAAGGCAAAGATATAAACAAAAATAACAATGTAGAGAAAATGATGAAAAGTACAAAGGTAAATTTTGTTAACGAAAACTGACCATGCACAGAATCTCTTAGTAGTGACTTAAACAAAAATCCATGATTTTGTGGGGAAGACGACCTTAAAATTTTAATCACCAATGGGAATAACATGGTAACAAATTTTAGGTATTATGTGTCGTCGTTACAGCAAATCCCAAATAGATTTCGCCATTCAAATCTTCAACCGCCTCCTTAGAGAGAAATGAGAATTCAAAACTCAAACACTCTCTTTACAACTCTCTTTACTAGAAATCCTTCGTAATATGCCAGATGCTTAATTTGCCGTGAAATTAAAAACTTATAACAATTTGTTATTTCGTGTTAGCTATAAATTTCCTTCTGAAACTTGTAGCTTTTTCTGCATTCGTTTGTTTTTATTACGTATTTTCCAAAATATGTTATACTTACGAGGAATATTACTTAAAAATATTAATGTGAGCAATTTATATTTCTTTACTTGTAATTGGTTTCTACCGTTAGCCGATAAAACTTTTTAATGATAATGATAATGATAATATATTTATTGCAGTTTACATAATATAAATAATACAAATTTTACATTATATTATTATATATTTTTCATGCTATTAAGTGAAGGGAGAAACTAGGTGTGAGCCTGGTGGTGAGCGACATGCTTACCCATAACAGTTGTATCCCACTCAGATCTCACAAAGATCCGAGCGGTACTGCCACTGCGCCTGTCACCCTGAGGCATGAAATTGACAAGTCCCTTGTGCCGTCAGGCGGCGGCACTTCCGTGGACCAACTTTTTCACGAAAAGCTCTATTTTATTAACTATTAGTAAGTAAATACCTAACCACAAATGTTTCCGTCATGTCTGATAAACAAAAATATTTTCAGTACGTTGATTTTTAGCACACGAACACTCTTTCTGTATAATGCTTCGTCATATTGTAACTTACGCAATTAAATTAAATTATTGGACATGTGTACATAATTGTTTCCAACTTTTTTGTAAGAATTCCTGTAGTGGTATTAGGTGTTAAGAATGTTTATTTCCAAATTGTGCATTGGATTCATAACAGGGTTTGTTGTTGTACAATCCATTATATGTAAGTAACTTCTAGTTGCGTAATTATAAGCACGCCATGAATTAATATGGACAGAATGTGGAGCCGAGTTGGAGAATGGTTGCTTTTCAAGTGAGGGGTTGACCTGCCTTTGACATTGCATCAATGCCTCTCGCTAACGATGAAGGGAAAGATCGTGATAAGGCCTGCATGTCGAAGACGATTCACAATCCTTGGAAAAAGTGTGAAGCCCCAACTTGCATTCACTTAGCTTGGTGAACAATGGCCTTAATCCTCTCCCTAAAATATACATATCCTTGCATGCTAATGAAACGTATAATAGATTGATTGATGATGATGGACAGAATATAAGTCATCTAGGGTAACGATGGTATTGAATGAATCATGCAACGTAAAAGACATTGCATTTATATTTTTACATGTCCTTTTGGAACACAGTATTACGCGCGTAATTTCAGTCGCGTGATTTCTGCTAAATTGAGGTCAAATTAACAGCACTCAGCAACACAGCTGCAAAATGTGTATCAAGAGTGGAATATATTTTTATGTTAAGCAGGTAGGCTTTCCAATCACGTCAAATATTTTCAAGACTATTATAATCACCACAACTATAGTTAGGCATCTTGTGAACCTCGGGTAATGTATTTGATTGTTATGACATAAACCGGTAGTTGCGTCATCTGAAATTGATCCGTTTTAGTAATAATTGCGTTCTGACTGAAAATGAGCATAGAAGTAAATTTAAACATCACTGTATATATTGATTTCAGTGTTAATTTTATGTCTATGTACCAATTAATATTGTATTGGAAATGTTTACAATAATGTACATTTGGTTACAGCAGAAACGTGCTTTTGGGATCCAATCATTGGAAAAACAAAATGCATCGATTGTTCCTGTAATGCAAACAAATGCGCTCTTTCCGAAAACTGTTCAACAACTGTGGACAGTTACCAGACGTCTCCAGCAGCCAGAAGTAGATATGATAATGCTGTTGCTACGAAACATTCTAGATTTGAATATACAAAACAACCTTACACTCACGGGAAACAAAACAATAAGAAAAAAGGTGGAGCTATACTTTCCGCAGTAGCGTTACAAGACTATTGGGATGACCAGCTTGAAACCTATAATGACAATGAATATACGTGGAATAGTTATGATATGCGTAAACTATCTCGAACGAAAGGTGAACCATCGCCTGTGAAATCACTGAATGTAAAATTACCTGCAGTAAAGAAGCTATTTTTTCGAAAGCCTTACGATGTGAAAAGGAAACCGTTTCGACATATGGTACGTCCACGACCGGAGCCATCGAATCTTCACAGGGTGTTGTTTCGTGCACCAAAAGAGCTGAGAGATGAAATATTCAATAATATGTCAATAATTCATTCATTGGAAAAGAAGAACGATGAGGACCAACGTCGTCTTGAAGACCTTCGGACATTTTTGATGACTTTAAATGATAACGAAATGTATGCTATGTTTGAATAAATGTGAAAAATATTATACTATTAGTAATTTAGTTCTGTTTCAATATCACAGAGAGTATTCTTTTCCTGTATTTCTTAATATCGTGACCAGAAAGGAACTCCCAAACTGGAAACACAAAATGTTTTAGGTGTACCAGAATCTCATGTTATTTAGGCAAATTTAAATTTTTAGTGGACAACATCAATTTAGTGAGAATTTATTTTTTATTCGATAAACATTATAACACTTTTTAAATAAAGTGCACTATATTTTAGTTAGGTACTATCAACTTGGAAATCATTATTGTGGGCAGCCAATATATTAAATTGACATTTGACAAGTTAACACGAGATCCTATAACACTAATACCTACTCTTTACAACTTTATAACGCAAAAAGCCCCGTGAATTTTGCTTACCTAGATTTGTTTAGATGACGCAGTGACAAATAATAATAATAAATAATAACGCACACACTCAACATAGCCCCGCAATAGGGAAACCCTATGTCGCGGGTGCCATGGACACACACATAGACAACCACAAATTACACCCAAACTCACGAGAGAACTGCCTTTGCGTGGCAGTCCGGCATGGTAATCGTTCGGCCACCGAGACAGTTTCAGCGACAGCGTTACAAAGACAGCGCGCTATCGACATGTTTTTAGTAGTGACGGAGATTGCTCAGATGTTGAACGGTTTACTATTAACTCCATGATATATATCGTCATTTATTAGATAGTATAGATTTGCATTAAGACAAATTTAATACAGGATTGCGAATACATAACGAACGTTCATTTAAGTTATTCTTTTATTTACGAATTTCAAAATTTAATTTCATGATAAATAATTGATGTTTTTATGAATCCTTTATGATCGTATTGCATAAAAAGAAATGTTAATTTACGTGATAAAATTAACTGAAATAATGAGACTAATCGTAATTCTCAAAAAAATACCTTTACTTTATCACGGTAGGTGAAAGTTAGTATAATACATCTAAAAACTATGTGGGTTACACACAATTTTAGCAGAGAACCGCATTCGAAAATCATTATTTAATAAGAAATTGCAGTTATCGCAATTTTAAGAACTTTCGTAGCTCATTACTCAAAGTGGAATATTTTGCATTATGTCACTATCATTCTTAGTGTGCGAATATTAGGATCGTATATTAAACAGTCTTCACTGTTTAATATGTACAAAAGGAATAATTAGAAAAAACTATAATTAGAAAAAACTTACCTGCTGCGGGTGACAGCTTGGTGACAACACCCCATCGCGACTTCCACTGAAACAAACAAATGCACCGATTAATATAATCAAATCTTTTTTTTATAAGAAAGAACTTGTCGTCATTGGGCACGGGTCCTCTCTAATACACACATATAAATATCACATACCTCTCTAATATCACATTAATCGAGATTGCATAGGTGTAGTCTTATCGCGATAATTTTACTACGGCATGCACTATGGCATTAGTCATTAAGGGCGCGTTCAAATTAGCCACGCGGCGGCCGCGCGACGGCCGCGCGATTGTCACTTTTCATACAATTTCTAGAAGCGCTGCGACCGCGCGGCGGCCGTGCGACTGTCGCGCTGCAGTCACGCTCGGTTGCATCACAGTTAGTGAGGTGTACATGTTAATTTTTCAAATTAACTACGATGGACTAAAATCGAGTTGAAGAATTTATAGAGAATGCAGAACAACACCTTGCAATATGAGATATCAGTTCCGCCAGTTATTCTAATCGACTGGAAAAAAAGGCATGGGAAAATTTATGTCTAATATTTATTGACAATTTTCAAACTAAAACTACAAATGAAAAAACAGCAGGTTGTGAGTAATTTTTAATATCTATACGTGAAGTGTGTGCCCCAAGAACTCTGACACCCCTAACTATATACCTTTTGGTTCTGAAAACGTAAAAATCCCATAAAAACCAGTAAGCAATGTGAAAACTATTTACAAATATTTTTCGTAAATCGAGTTTTGTAATTATTTAATGGTGGTATTCATTTTGATTATTTTGACAAAATAAAGGTAACAAACGGATTTAAAGGTGCATACGACATTGTCGATTAACAACGGGAATTAGAGACGTTTCGAGTTGTTTGGAGTGCTCATTGAGAATGTGGCATTAATTTCTAAATCCAAGATGGTTGCCAAGAATTTAAAAAAAAATATTTTTGGTAATCCTTACGCAAATGGCATTTATATCTGAATACATGATGGCTGACACGACTTTTCACATTTCTAAATGCAAGATGGCGGGCACGCTTTCTCAAATAAAGGCAAGTTGGGTATCGTTTTCGAGGTATTTGGGGGTGGTCATTACGAATATAGCACTTATTTGTAAATGCAAGATGGCGGACTAGATTTATCAAAAAATGCTATATGGGTATCCTTTTCAAGGTATTTGGGGATGCTCTTTACGAATACGGCACTCATTTCTAAATCCAAGATGGCGGGCACGATTTTTCGAATGATGGCAAGTTGGGTATCGTTTTCGAGGTACTTGTCTCATTACGAATACATTTATCATTACAATATTAAATTTAAATACCTTAGATCGAGAATTCCTGTAAGAACTAAACGGGTCACTACCACCTATCTTTGTCAGCCAAGTACGCAGAAGCTGTATAAATAACCTTTAGTGTAAAGTTTTTGTTTCACAATAGTTTTAAGCCACAAATGGTAAATTTTGAATATACAAGGGACAATTCCCTTAAATGAATTTGCGACTTTATGAAGACGACTGTCAATAATAGCTGGTTTATTTTTATTCCTCGTATTAATATTATGTCTGTCACTATTTTTCATAAAAAAGAATAACATTTTTCTTAGCATAAATACCATTTTCATAAATGTACTGTGACGTTAGTGTAAGAATGTTAATCTCTTTAAACTTATTTCTCAAAGACACTCTGGGGCCCAAATTGTAAATTAATAATAGTAATAACGCACATACTCAACATAGGGGCTATGTGCACTAGGTAAAAACCCTGTATCGCGGGTGCCATGGACACACACATTTTAAGAACCTCCTCCTTTTTTGAAGTCGGTTGAAAAAGTTACGTATACAGCCGTGATTAGTAAACAAAGGCCGATCTAAAAAAGGCCCTTTGTATGCCTGTGCTAATGCGTTGGGTAAGGTGGCTGCCGGTCCTTGGGTTTCCCAGACAATCTATTAATTTTTTGGACAAAATTTTGTACAGATGAAGGGCACTGGGACCCCACGGGCCAGGGGCTTCGACTCTAATGGCTGTAAATAGTCGATCGGAGCCAAGACTATGGTACTTATTACTTTTTATCCTTTCCGCCAGCTCAGCTGTGGAACCAGCCCTTTTGCTGGTGTGCTGGAGATGGGATGAGGCAAGTGTGTCGGCACACGTGGCGTTCCACACCGATGCCCGACCCATACTCCAAGGGATGACCGTCATTCCGTCCGAGTAAAGCGGGCACGTTAACCGTGGCTAAGGCTCGACGGATGTCGTTGAAGGCTGCATGCAAGGAGATATGGCCGGCGCTCAGCTGGCAGGGAAGACCGTGGTGACCCAGAGCAATTATGTCTTTACCGCAAGGACACCGATGCGGGGAGAAAACATTCCCACCTGGACGTCGCTTCCAGGCGCGCTCGGTCTATTGGGGTGCGATGATTCTTTAAGTCATTTAAAGTCTTTTTGCATTTACATTTATAATTCACGTATTATTTAGAAACAACATGGAACTGCTAAACGTGACACTTCATGGATTTTTGTCATCTCAAGACTTATTTGACAATCTATTGAGTGAAGTTTATGTTTCGCTGTAGCTTTAATCCGGGTGAATGGCACAATTTTGAATAACTGAAATCCTGTCGTGGAGAGTCTTAAAACTTGCTAAGTGAATTTTTTTCTTTGTGAAGCCGACAGGTATTCATATTTATCACTATTTTTCATAACCAAAATATTATTATTCTCATCATATATCCGCTCACGCGATACGTGCAGCCGTAGACGCATACCACACCTAGAGGTGCCGGCGATGATTTTATACTGATTTATCGGATATCGAAGTTATAACAGGTAAAAGAACTAATATGAATTGCTATTTCGGTAACTACTCTAGCAAACCATAAAGTTTTTAATGCCTGAGTCTGTCATTAAAAAAAATAAACAACTTCAAAAATACGTCACGACAATCGTGTGTGTTATTGTTTGGGCTGGTGATTTCGGTGTTTATTTATTGAAAATAACTAGCGTTTTTTAAGTTTACCCTGAATATAAATGTTTATAAACTATACTTTAAGGAGTAATTTCATGGTAAACGTCAGAACCACTCAAACGGAATATTATCATATTTACCCAAGTACACCAAAAATTTCATTAGTGCTTTTTAAGTGCAGGATTTGAGGTGTATTACTGCATTTTATTTGAGATGTTTTTGTTGTAGTACGGAGGGTATTTATTTAGCAATGTAGAATAATAATTTTTATTTATAAAAACTTGTATTTAAACTGAATTGTTTTCTAATTTGCGAAACCAAATAGCCGCCATTTTGCGGTAGGATGAGCGCATCGCGTGAGCGGCTAAAATAAAGTCAAAATCAAAGAATCGTTTATTCCATAGGTAAAATAAATTTACATTTGAAAACATCATATTTAGGCTGATGCTCGTTCACTATGCTGAGTTCCCTGAGAAGAACGACCAAGAAAACTAAATTAAACTTAAATGCTATGGAATACACTTTGAATCAAATTCGTGTGGAATCTAGATCTACATATATCCATATCCAAATATCTATCTCCAATCCATACATCTCTAACTAATACGTAGTATTCAATTTTGTAATATGACTTTTCAATTAAAATATTTTTAATGTAGTTTTTAAACTTAGGAAATAATTACTTTCATGAATATACTGTGACGCTGGTGCAAGAATGTTAATTTCTTTATTGTTACATTTTATTTACGGTAGAAATAATAATGGCCGGATAATAGGAAATGCGTGCTTGTGTTTCAGCTTTTTGGAAATAATTGGTTATTTTTGTAATTAAGTAATTACCTAATGGGCGAGTCAATAAAATATTATGGCGTTAGTTTGAATAGAGTGTTCCACGGCCTACTTTCTGAAATGGCCGATTTGGTTACGAGACGGCTTCCCTTTTGATTATGTCCCATGGTGTACGGGACTAATTGTTCAGGCTTTCGTAGATAATAAAAAAGTACTCTACCCTTAGTATTTCAATTGAGTCCAATCAAAAACGCGGCGTCGATGCAGCACACGCTTTGATAGTTAGAATGTTAGGCAACACTCTATGTGCTACACTTTGCGTTCGGACAAATGATCCTATCCACATTCACTCGCCGAAAGGAGCTGGGTTACAAATGAAACAGAAAAACACGCATCAAGGAAATACGCAAGTTAAAAAAATTCATAAAACGGTCACAGTTGATCTTAACCCGCTCCCGCTGTCTCTCATAAAACCTTCTTCGCTAATCCCTTGCACCTCTTAGTACATCACGCATTTATCGTTCAGTTATAAGACTAGGCTCTACACGCTTTTGCGACCGCAGATATTATAGATGAGTGAGTATTTGTCTCATCAGCCACAAACCTGAATTTCATCTTTCTTCTCCCAACTTTAACTCAACTCGCTCCCGCTATCTCTCTTGAAACCTCCTCCGCCAATATTTTATCCAATTCAGTTAATCATGCTAATAATATTCAACGCCTTCTAGCATAAAGCACGCGCGCGCTCGGTCTCTGTTTTAACACAACTCGCTGCCGCTACTTCTCATGACTCCGCTATCTGCCTCCTCCAAGTTCATGTTTTATGCTACTTATTACATCAGACATGTAGCGTTCAACGCGTTCCGGCAATAAAGCCTCGTGTTTTACCGCGCTAAGTCACGCTCACTCTTTATCACTTTTTACTGTTGTATCTCGCGCGATCTCCGACCTGTACTTAATTTTTATTTTGGTTTTTAATTAACTTTCGAATCTCATAACTTCCAATACGTAAATAAAAATCACGAAATAGAGATTTTAATGAACGTATGCAATCACAACTGTATGTAGTAAGTAGACTTACATTTAAAATAGAGGCAAACTTAGTTAGATCTAAACTCTAGATAACTTTTGAATGTAAAACAAACAAAACGGATGACAAAATGAAAAAGTGCTATTGTGTTTTCAGACAACAATCTTCTCACACTGTAACGAAACAGTACATCGTCCTGCGTGACTAACTGAGACCCTAGATATAGTTTTAGCAATTGTATTATTACCAACTATAACCTCATATATAAATTCAACTAATAAACTCACCCATCACAATCCAAACTTTTCTAGATAATAATAATAATTGAAAAATAAATAAAATAGAATGGAATAGAATTATTTATTTCAGACTATGATCCATAGTAATGTTAGTAATACAATAAATTTTTCTTACGTGCTATGGTTAGCACAATACAAAATTACTTAATTCTAGAGAAATGCCACGTCTTGACCACTACCCTACGCACGTATAGTTGCACCCAATGTTGTTGGTAGGAGCAGTCCAGCCTGTTGGCAACAACGGCTAGGGTGCTATTAGCACTGCCGCGCACACGCATCATGAGTGAGCCAGCCTTCTTGCGCATAATGGCATGAAAGCCATCTGTGTGCGCCTCCGTGAACATGCACTACAGCGTCACGGCAGCCCCATTAGTATCATAAAAGCGTAGTTATATTACACCCTTAATGTATATAAAACCATCCTCATAAGTATGTTTATCGGCTTTTTTCGATTTCCATGGGATTCCCTCATCAGATTCCAACTTCTTGGTAACGATGGGACCGTTACGGACTCCTTTGTACACACGCCTGCACATCAAGCTACACATTGACGTATCTTGTTCCGTTGCACTGGAGGTGATTTTCGAACAAAAATGTGTAGTCTGATGTACCGTAGTCCGTACATTTTACACTTTTTTTTCTGGTTGTCGTGGGGACGGTGATTTGTTGATTACATGTATTGTGTCAAGTGAAAAGTTTTTATTTGCGGAAAATATTTTTTTACAACCCGGAACAGCATCGTCGGCATCAGGGACTACCTCGAGAGTATACAAACAAAAAAAGAATTTTCAAAATAGGTCCACAACTGATGGAGAAAACAGAAAAGATATATAAAACATACATACAGCCGAACGTATGACCTCCCTTTTTTTTGAAGCCGGTTAATAAAAAGCAATTTAATGTATACGTAATACAAGTACCAGCACTTACAAACAAAGAAATATCACTGATTGCTCTGCCAAGTGACTTCGGTGTACTACGCCATTCTAGTCGTCTTGCGGCATAGCTAACTAACGTAAATGGTTTAAGAATGCAGGCAAATAAATTTCAAGCAGCTAATCCCACGGCTGGATGGTACGTGCTTTATTATGGCACGTTTCGTTGGAAAGCCCTGAGTTTTAAACCTGTGGTTTTCTTTTCGGTAATGAATGTTGTGATTTTATTCGGAAATTATGGTCAAGTCAAAACTTAAAAATATACACGCTACAGGCAAGGCGATAGAAATTTTGCCGACTTCAGTGGCTCAACGGTTTACACTGTGGGAGCTAGACTAGAAGGGTCCAGTTTCTATTCACCGTAAGAGTAATTTGGTAAATGAATTTTTATGAACTAAATTGTTTCTGATTTACGTGTTTTGGGTAGTACCCCGAAATTATTCCGTTGCTCTGGAATTCGTAGTAAAACTCATTCCCTAGTTTGAAACCTGGCAACTCGTGTGGTGGTCTGGTGGGTAATTAACCGACTTTAAAAAAGGAGGAGGTTCTCAATTCGACTGTATGTTTTTTTTTGTATGTATGTTACGCGAAAACTCCGGTATTTGTGAACAGATTTTCATGATTCTTTTTTGTTGGAACGGGGGTACTTCCATAGTGGTCCCATTTCATTTTGAAGAAAATCATCCACCTCGAAGGGTGGCTGTTCACGCATGAAGATTCATTTTTATAAATAGCGCCTAACTTTAATTTAGGAGCAATTACTTTAATAGTTGATTTTGCTATTTCTCTAATTCAAGGCGTTTTTCTCTCGCTATACTTTGAGTAGTGTCGTAGTGAGTACCTATTTTTATTATCTCCAGTGTCAAGTCATGTATAGTGGCGAACTAGGGAATATTTCAATAAAACTTAGTAAATAGACGTAATTCCACTTACTTTTGAGGTCGGTTTTTTTAGTACTCTGTACTGAGATTATTTTTGTTATCATTTCATATCATTAATTTATATTTATATTCTGTCTGTCATCACCAATGTTCAGTGGATATTCTTCTAGTCGCTTTAAATCATCAAAATATATAATTTCACCGTGTTGGTATTTTGCATAGCGAAAACATCCTAAATCTATGGTATTTTGTAATGTATTTTAATATACGTCATGGGACTACACACAATCGTGTCTTTTGCAATGTCCGGTGCGATTGACAAATCCCAAGACCCCTGAAAGGTTAAAACTTTGCGTAAAATTTAAAACATGAAAACTTGTAAAGGGACCTCTTTATATTCACCTTCTGTGAGACCCAAAAGTTGGCAGCCGGAGGGGCCACATCGGGACGGGAATATCCATCATGACTCGTTCATTTTCATTTCTAATTTGTAGTTTTAGGGTACTGCTATAGCTTAATTTCGAAATGAAATAATAATACTAACGTTTATTGTCTTAAAACATGTCATCGTGAATCATATTTAATAGCAATAGAGTTCAGTGTGAAAGAGTTGCCAAGTTGCAAGCAGTAACGTGAGTATTATTGAGTTCCGATTTTGAAGGGAAGGGTGCTGGTGAAATTACAGGCATACGGGACTTGTCAACATAAGTTTCAAGGTGACGTGCGCAGTGGCAGTTCCCTCAGATCTTTGCGATTTAAAGCTCTGATTGACACTGCAACTGTTATGCACAGGCGTGTTACTTATCATCAGATGCACGACTTGCTTATCACGTCACCAGGGCTCCGTCACTCGCTCGAGGTTACCGCCGAGTGTATCGCCGGCAGTACAAACGCTCAGACAAGTCTTTCATTTACATTACTATCCTTTTACAACACCAGCATTCGGTTCCGCACGACTGCACATCGTTTAGAATGGCTATGCAGTAAATTATGATAATTTGCATATATAGCTGTGATAACATAAAATAGCCGTGCTAGCCTAATATAACTTTGAGTGCGACATTTAATTGTGATTGGAATTTAGTGAAGGAAGACATCATAATGAAACCTGGACGTCGAAGAAGGTTCACAACGAAGAAATCCGTAACCAGCAGTGGGACGTAAAAATGGGTTCATGATGAACTGTGATAACCGTACTTGTTTGCTGAATTCTTTTTTACGTTTCGACGTTAGTTTCTTGTGTTTTAAGTCACCTATATTTTTTATTATTTCCTGTTTCCCTTGAACGAAGAAATAAAATAATTCAAATTCAATTCAAGTATGTTTACTCGTCAACATAGGTTACAGTAGATACATTGAAATATATGGTGATATATAAAACAATAGTGACCCTCTTTAATGCGCATTAAGGTATACAAACTACATAAGTAATCATATGCGCATTATGAATTTCTTAGCGAATATTATATCTGACATCACTATTGGAAGTCCATTCAATACATTATCAAAATAAAAATGATATTTAACATAAACAAAAAGTCCTTCGATTTATCCGAACTTGCACCTTCAAGTAATCTGTACCAAACGCTCTCCTAACTGAGCTACGGAACGAACCAGCAGTCATTACGAATTTTTCTACGTACTTGTTGCAGATCTTTGTTTATTATTTTTAACGACTTTTTGCCGTAGCGCCATCTGTGAGAAAAAAAAAAAAAAGGTACCTCTACAGCCGACGAGAGATGTCGCATCAATAATTGCAATATTCAATAAACTTAAAAAAATAAATTATTTTGATTAAAACAGTCAACGAAAAATGTCAAATTACTTACGATTTAATATCGTAATAAATATAATAAATTTCTTTTAAATGTCCTTAATGTTCCTTAGATCAAATGAAAGTTGTAAAAAAGTCTTGGCACTCATTGCATAATGTTATAGGATTTTGCAAATAAATTAGTTAAAGAAGGATGGCGACATCCCCTGTATTTTGTGACCCAGTGTTTTTGACAATGTGCATTAAGGAGACCTATCAATACTTGTGATTCATTCTCAAAGCATCAAAAAAGCTAGTTGAGTACAGCCTGTAGAAGCTGGGGTTACAAAGTTGATATAGGTTATGTTTATAACATTGTCCTGTAAACAAGTTTTCAGTTTGTTTCCAAAAATAATAAAGAACTTCACAAATCTGCCAAACTCTGCCACATTTAATATAACTTATCATGTTCTGCAGCAAGGAGAATGAATAAAAATTAAATCTGCCCAAGGTGCAGAAATCTGCCACAAATGGCCACACTGTTCTTTTGGCAAGAGGTCTCTTGTCAAAACGTTCCTTTGCAATATTCATTATCTCTCATAAAACATTTCTAAATATTTTTGTTACATTGTGTTTTATTTTTTGCTTTATGTCATAACTATTTAATTGATTATTTCATTAGGCATTTCATGGTTTTAATGTTTTATGTGTGTAGGTATGGAAACATTCAATCATGCTTGAAGTGAAACGTACGTACAAGAACGTCTATGGTCGGACTGAATCAATTGCGTTGTGTTCTTGCATCTATTCTAAAATACAATGTTTTACAATTTTTTTATTCCCGACTTCTAAAAACATACAAAAACATATTTATAAGTAGGCATAAACTAAAACACAAAATTATATTAGTAAAGTCAGCGTCAGGCAGCTTTCGCCATCCTTCTTTATATGAATTCAAATTTTAGCAGCAAATACTAGTGATCGCACGTAAGCTGCACATTTTTTGCTTTTCTAAGCATGCTTAACTTAAATGACTCTGCTCTTTATGCCTGTGATGGATTGTTCGCCACAAAGTTGCTCCGTGTTAAAAATTGATTTCTCACTTTACACTCAAATGGAAGGGGTTGGATTTATTATAGTTTTTTCATTTAAAATGTGCATCGCAAAGACGTTTTTATGTCAATGGCGTTAAAGTGAAAAATTTTGAAAACAAAAATGCATGTTATTAAAACATAGGATCGTTGAATTCTCTATTGAGTAGTCAACGGTCTGTACCTATGACATCAGTTTCTAAATTAACTACAGTTGCGACTGTTTGATAAGAATATCTCTCGCTAATGATGAACAAAAACATCGTGAATCGTGATGGAACCTGCTGCATGTCAAAGGAGATTCACAGCCTTGGGAAAGGTCTGGAACTTCACGCTTAACCTGCAGTGGGTAGGGTGGACAACTAAACTCTTGCCTTCAAGGAGATCACCAGCAGTAGGAAGTACAATATTGAGTTGATAATAACGCATATTATAGTCATCATTTATAGCAGTAGAGCTCCTTCGTCTAGGGAAGTACTGCCACCTTATCTATTTCTGCCGCCAAGCATTAATTATTTGAATTCTGCCCATTACAAATTTGGTGAAATTACAGGCACTTGGGACTTGTCAACTTATGTCTCAGGGTGACGGGCGCAGTGGCAGTGCTCTCAGATCTTTGCGTTTGAAAGCTGTACACGCGTGTGACTTACCATCAAGCGCATGACTTGTTCGTCCCATCACTCGGTGCCATGAAAAATAAAAAAATTGCTTAAAGATTAAAAAAAAATTCTGAGTTGTCCATCAATTTGTAAGGTTTTCGCGGTTGCTTGATCGCATATAGTGTTGTAACTCAAAATTGGAAAATTAAGTAAACACGATTTAAAAGTCTAAAAAATTAATGAATGAAACCAATAAATATTTATACTCTCGCTTATAAGTGAATACTGCGTACAAATAAAAATAATTACATTATTCCTAATAACATCCATTCAGTATTTCTTTAAAATTTCAAATCGGCGTTTTCTCAATTCCACAATTTTGTGTTACGACCATTGACTTACAATTATATGGACGTCGGGTCCGCGCTAAAAAGTGTCCGCACTTGTAAGGCGCTAAAATCGTATACAGAGCGCGACACTCCGCTTTAGTCTTCATTTGTTCGACTGACAGCGCGATACTGCGATGACATAAATAAATAAATAAATAAATAAATAACAATTTAAATTTCGAATAGGTTGACTTGGGACATTTTTTTCGTGGTTTTTGTATTAGATCCGTCGTCCATTTATTTGTAAGTCAATGGTTACGACAGTATTTATCCATCCATGTGCGACATATTGGAAATTAAACTTTTTTTTCATCTAAATCGCCGATTTCGGTTTTTTAAAATAAACCACCGTTTTGGATTCTTAAACATATTCCACGGCTGATGGCAATGTCGTTACAAAACTTTTCTTCTGAATACCTCCCAGTGTGTTCTAGTTACGTAAAAAATATAGAAGAAAATACAATTAAAAAATTCGTACCCTAATTAAGCCACATGTGGTTATAAGTCAAAAGTACTTTCATCACATGAGTCATAAAAATAATACGAACTATATAAAATAAATTATGTATTTGATATGTTATAACTCCTATAAAATAGTTGCCTTCTCATAAAAAAGTTGTCAACTAATTTCGTTCGTTCAATTTTTAACTAGATATTATAAAAAAAAACTTCTGTCCTAATTTTGAAGACATGACCTTATTACATCAAGGCGAATTATGATTTATTAATGAGTATTATTTTCTTGAAGTCTAGGTAAATTTACGGTGCCTATTCTAGGAATAATATTCAGCTACAAAGTCATCAAGCTCACAATTCAACAAAAAAATTAAAAAAATAATCCAAACGAACCGACAATCGTTAGTCACCGCACAATCTTTTGAACTGTCAAAAAATTCTGTCGCCAAAATATTGTTGTTGACAGTTGTGAGATAAGTTCCCACCCTTGAGGGAGGGATGAAGTGTGCGGAATACAAAGGGGGTTTTACAATTTGAGAGTTTCCATTTTGAGGTACCTATTGTATCAGGATGTTTAATTTTCCTGAAAGCTATTCCGTAAATGATGACTTGTTATTAATAACCCATCACAGCAGAGAATAATAAGTCAGAATCATAAAGCAATTATTGGTCAAACAATCAGCTAAGCCAAAAGAACACGAAACACGTCACAAGAGTTGAAGAACAAAAACTAAATTTAGATTCAAAAATTCGGCGAAATATGTAAGTAGGGTAATGACTAATGTCAACCTAGGATTATAAATTTACAAGACTTCTATTAGGTATTTTATATAGCAATAAGACAACTCACGTATCATGCAACGCAGCAGCATCATAGCAAGCAATATGCGCGTCCGAAAAATTTTACAAAATGTCACCTACGCCCTTTCAAACACCGACGATTTGCTATTGTACGATCGACAATTCCTGTATAATGATCGTTTTTGCATAATGTTTTTCTTTTTCAGTGTAATACGCACAGACCGGTGTTTGACCAGTTAAGAATACAGCATAGAATTAACAATGACAGAAGACGGGTGGTAGCTTAGCGGGAGAACACTTGCTTCTCAATTAAGAGGTCAACAGTTCGCATCCTATCATAGTAACGAAAAGGCAAAACCTCAGGCTGACGGTACAGGAAAATATCGTAATTAAACCTACACGTTGTAAAAGGTTCACAACCCTTGGAATACGTAGAATATTCTCAACCCAAACTGGGACAGTGTGACGGAATATACCCTAAACCTTTCCTTAGAAGAGACACGTGCCCAGTAGACTTATACGAAGTTGACGTTAATGACATAGATCCGATACTTGCTGGAGTTCTCTCCTGACCTGACGCAACTCCTCATCGGACACGGTTGTTTCAGCCATTATCTGTGTAAGGTGATAGGCAGGGAATCAACTTCGTCATGCCACCATTGTGGTGCGCCAATTAATACGGCGGTGTACACATTCTAGATCTGTCCTGTCTGGAAAGGTACCCGTGCCGCCGTGCTCACGGAGCTGAGCACTTTGTCACTGCCGATCATTGTCGCTACTGTAACTGGGGCGTAGCTTGGGTTGCGTAGCGAGAGGTAATTTTATGAATATAAACTGGAATAATCTTCAAAATTTACTTTATTGCACTTTTTTACACTTTTTTATAGTGTTGGGTTACATTTCGATCTCTCAAGATGCTCTATTCTTTTCCTTACTTCATTTACAAAACATTCTAATTACAAAACTATTCATTCAGCCAGTGATTCTACTCATAGAGTAGAGCCTAGACTACACTACCATGTTCAATAGTGAGGATAAGTGGCACCTTGTGGAGGCAATCGCCGACGGGAACAAGATCCTGATACTCACCCAAATCGCCGTAGAAAACTAGGCCATCGGAAAACCGATATTTGCCTATAAATAAAATAATGGGGTATTATCTCGACACAAAAGCAGATCTTACATTAAAATAAAGACTAACATTGTAACCCTTGTGATAGGGTGCAGACCGTACTAAACAACTAAACCTGTATTCGATCTCACTTGACGCTAACCCTCTCAGAAAAGTTAAGACTATATTAAAAACAAATCAACTTTTGAGTAGTAAAATAAATAAAAAAATAAAAAATAAAAAAACTATCTTAATGCATGCAATGTGTTCACTCATTTTAACAAATAGGGATACCCGTTAGTAAGACACTGAAACCCTTGGGGGTTTAAAATGCGTCACGTCGGATATATTAAATATGAAAATTAAGTAATTATATGTAAGCAGTTTTCAGTAAGCACATCATAAAATATGACATAAACGACCTTATAAAACGAGATAGGTAGGTCAAGCAAAAATTATTGAATCATTACAGATATGTTTAAAAGCTGACGGTAGATTTGTAACTACGTAGGTTTTTATTTATGCGTGTTTATGTGAGTGTGATGATCTTCAGCACCACGGAAAAAAAACAATAGAAGTGCTTTAAGCCTCGATTACTATCAGAACTGATATCACCAAAACTCATCATCATCGTATCAGTCGGAAAACGTCCGCTGTTGAACATAGACCTCTCCCAATTTATATATAATAAAAATAATATATAATAGTGTTCCATATGGAACACTACCGAATCTTAATAAAGATTGGTCAAAGTTTCAAATTTAAAAAGAAATGACAAGTTCTGGATTGTTAATATAACTAAAACTTTACCCTGTTGGCATATTGTTAAAAATTGAATACCATCAATACCTATTATTGCAAGTTACGACCATTTTATATTATATTGAAATTTCAATCAATATGCTGCAACCTAGCGGTTAATTGCTGAACGTCGACGAATTGGAGTTATCAATGTAGCTCTCCAAAAAAGAAGCGACCATATTGCAGGGGTATAAGCTTTACTATCGTTTCTTGTAACAAAAAAATTATTTCGATAAACAGAAAATTGAAAATTTATTAAAATAAGGCTTGCCGATGATAATGAAACATCACCACCGGTAATATTTTTGGTGCGGGCTATCATTTTTATACTCCAAAACACAAACAATAAGGAATTAGCACAAAAGAATGACGCAATCATACCGTAGAAAGCAAAAGTGGCATACTGAGCTTAAGTACGAACAATTGTCCATACAGTGCTCACGCGTGTGATGCTAACTAACCACTTCTACTGTTTATTGTTCTGTGTTAAGCACTGATCACGTTGAATTTACATAAGCGATAATTTAACTCATATTCAAAGGGAAATTTTGTATTTTTTCCCCTAATTATTCTCAGAAAGAGATTAGGTAAGTAAATCCTCAGACACACAATAACGATTTATTCTTATTGAACTGTCCAATTGACGTTGCAAAACAATTCAAGCCCCAACAAAAGACCACCACACATGTGCAAACAAAACAAAAGCAGTAGTCTCGATCATCCCATTTAATCCTGCGTCGGAGGGAGCGAGATGGGTAATACAGTAATCCTCTCAGTCTCTTAATATTTTATTGAAAAACCTTCTTACTGACGCCCCGACCAGAGGAATTAACAATGCTGTAAGGGCGCTGACAGACTGGACGACACGTGGTACGATTTTGTACAAAGAATTACAGCTCTGCTACTTTTCTACTCAATTAATCAGTCGCATTTTTAAAAGATATTATATATTTTCATTTCAGGTTTCCTTACAACTCTTTGAAATTTGGTAATTGTCTAAAAAACAACAGCTTGCGTGCGACAAACTTACTATATTTTGAAAATAATTTCAATGGTTCATTATGTGGGGTTCTACAAAATGGTACTTCAAATTTGTCTTCAAGTCTTATAATAGTTACCCTTAGTAATTTTGTGAGTTTCAATTGTTATTCATTAATTGAATGAACTATTCACGAAAAGTTAAAAAGTCGCTATGTGTCCAGAGAAACGAAATACGCTGCCAGATTTAAGGCTAGAGCGAATGAGTATTATCTAGACAAACTTTAAAATTGCGTTGCATCTATTTAAAAGAAAAGTATTTCAAATTCGTCCGATTTATCTCCCCATTTAAACAAGACCTTATTTGGCACCGTCCCTACGTACGGGATTGTCAATGGCAAAGCGTGTTTTAATTGAATGCATGGGTGTCTTGTAAGAAGATTACGACTCAGATTGTTCACTTATTTATGGAACCTTCGCAGGCTTAGGGTAAGTGAGGGCAGACCTTTAATCCACGTTTTAAACTTGTGGGAAGATTCTAAGGATACTGCTTTGTTTCTTATTGTTTAAATTTCTAAATTCTAAATGAGTAACTTTAACCTGGACTTTTTCGAACACGAAAATTGAACTTGGAAAAGACTGCCATAAGGTGCCTACAGATTTGCTCGATTGCTCTCAAACGGAAAAATATTTTAAGATTTTAAGTCAATGAACTTAGTGAGACGAGGCAAAAGGAACCTAAGCACGTGCTCAGAGTGGCGAAAATAACGTTGCCTGTCGTGTGCAGTCGTGCGGAACCGAATGCTGGGATTGTACGAGGATTGTAGTGTAAATGAAAGACTTGTCTGAGCGCTTGCACCGTCGGCGATACACTCAGCGGTAGGAACTTATGGAGTAACCTCGAGCAAGTTACGGAGCTCTGGTCTGGCACCATAACAAATAAGCTTTTTAGTTTTAGAAACTTAGTATATTTTGGTTATGAGTCTTTAAACAAACCCTTGATTAATTTCATTAAAATTTACTATGATGTTCGTCTGATCCTCTCACAATAAGTTCCCTTGGATTATAAGTATTGTCTCAAGCGAATGTCGGCTCAGCGACCATTTAAAAAGGAACATCGCATAAAGTTGGAAGTTCGGCCATCTTGTCCAATCGTAAATCCGGTAAAGTATGTACCAAACTGCTGCGGCCCTCAAACCTTTGTACACACGGTTCGTAGCGCAGACAAAAAACGATCACGAGATTTTTTATTACGTAATAAAAAATTATCTTTAAATAAGGAACTTTTGTTTTATATAGCTAAAGCTACATTAGCTCGCAACGTACCAGATGGGATCGTGTTTTTGTACACGGCGATCGGTACCGTCACTGGTATAAGAGACGATATTGTACATTGGTCTAGTAAACGGGTCTCAGATCTTTGCGATTAAAAGCTCTGGCACTGCTATGGACAGGCGTGTCGCTTACCAACAGGTGCACGATTTGTTCGTCCCGTCACTTAGTATCATAAAAAAAACAAATGGCAGCAGTGTATTTCATTCCTTAGCCTGTAACGTTGCAAGTACATAAGTTATTATTTTATTCAACTCTAACATTTTATTGCGCAATTACACCTCGTTAGAAAGGACCCGAGCACGGCAGTGGAACATATTGATATTGTTGGTCGAGGAATAACTCGTAATAGTTAATATTTTTGTTCGCGTCTTCGAGAGCGCTCATTGGCCGACCTCGTAATTTAACCCAAAATAATGCAACCCAAAGTAATTTGTGTACAATCTTTTCTATGATGTAATTGGAAGACATTTAAAAACAGATTAAAAAGTGTAATCTCGCACCCGGATAGGGTAAGTGTTGAACAAACGTATATTATATGTTAGGCAGTGTTTTAGTTCTAAGTCAGTGCTTATCCGCAGCCTTTTGTTTGTGCATGTATATACGCCTTAGCAATTTTTCAAGGTAATCTTTTATTACCTAATCATTATTTTAGTGCTAGTATTTCGTTGTAAGTTGCTATATAAAAGAAAAAAAATGTAAGTCGTTCCGTCTTAACTCTGTAACTCCGTTCTGATAGTGAACACCCACACCAACCGCATTCGGCTTCTTCCTATAATATTAGGCGCACATAATAAAAGGGATTCACAATCAGCGGAGGTTCTCAGGTTCTTACTCTGGACATTTATTCACAGGGTGTTATACCACGGCTAGAATAGCCGCTGACGTCGTTTAAGATCCCACTGCACCGCTCCAACCTTCCTACTCGCCTAGGGCTTGGACGGGAACCATAACCTACTGACCCGGCATTCCCCGGAACGTTCCAGAAACCGCCGGCGCTGCCTTATAGGGAAGACCCCGCAGCCGCTACCTTGTCCAGGACAGTACTGAACTACGGATAGTAAAATCAGACCAAAATTTAGGCCTTTCGAAACCACTAATTATATTTCTTTAAATATAATTAGTGGTTTCGAATATATTTTATTATTTATTTGTTGCTGACAATCCATTATTTTATTCCACCACATCCTGGGTACGAATGTCACAAACCGTATGAATTAGAAACGACGAAGCAAAGCGCTTCATTTGAATGGGTGGTAAATTGGGAGAACGCTTGTGTACTAACTATATCACCACTGAAGACGTAAAGCGTTGGTCTAGAATTTTTATTTATTCTAGCCCCTATCTTATTATTTACTCTAGCCTTTAATTAGTGCCAAATTGTAACTCTCGGAAAACGCAGCGTTATTATGTTTTATGTCATTCATTTACCTGTGATAAAAAATATTTTTACTAAAAGCTATTTGAACTTTCTGCCCGTATGTCTCCAATATCCCTTACCTACTCTCGGAGGTACAGAATAAAACTTGTCACCTGAAGTGTGGCAAACGTAGGGATTTACAGCTACAGGGGCAGGGGATGAACAGGGGGGAGGGGCAGATAACAAAAATACCCCTGTTTTTTACCGCTGGATATATTTTAGTGAGATAGTGTACCTTTGAATGTTGGCTATTTCCTTCGGGATAGTGAAAAATGTAGATTTATTGTTGAGACAATTTCGTTTCGAAATAATAAAAACATTTTGTGTCTAAAGTAATTATGATACAAATCGATTTGTTATGCTTGTGGACTACTTGAGATAGGATTTACACAATAATCATAATTTCTTTCAGCTGTTATGTCCAAAATACATATTAATCAGCAACGTGCTTCAACTAGTGTTTGTTTTCGATGATTAAACTACCTCTGTGGCCTAGCAATTATCGTAGCGAAATTCGACCTTTGGTATATCAGTACCATTCCCCAACAGTTGATTTCGTTGCTCTGTTACTCATAGTATAGAGAAATGCCCAATTTGAGACCAGACAAAGTTTACTTCATTCCATACGTAATGTATCCCATGTAACCCATGCCTATAGATGCTACGAAAAACGTATTAAATATTCTAATATTTAAGTAGAACAAACCATAATATGTATTGCGCCTCCATCCTATTAAAAATTCATTAAAACCCTGTATATATAAATCCACTATGTCGTTTTTCTTTTCTTTGAACATCTCTTAGCCCACACAGAAATCTCTAAAACCAACTAGTATTCAAGTGCCCTCATGCCATCATTTGGTGTCGTGACGTCATTCCCCTGCAGCCCACCGCCCTATCCAATCTATCGAACACCGTCTTAAGGGGCTCGGGATCTTCTCAGATCTTACCGGCCTTTGCAGACGGAATCTATGAATTTATAGAGAGCTCATCTTTTCACATATAATTTGTTACTATTGTTTGTGTCATACACATACAGTCCATCACGCCTGTGTTCTACCGGGGAGACCATGCTCTTGACAAACCTTTTCGTCTTCACTCGCATCAGTCTCTTCCTATATGCCTTTTCATTCTTGGTACCTTTTGCTTGACATTTTTTCAGAACATCTCCAATCTAATCAAGATGGGGTGTACGAAAGAAACATCCCCGCATGACGCATCATTTCCTGTACATCTCGAGAACCCTGGGCGAATCCCTTCATCACGATTGGCATTATGTTGTATGCCATCGAGAAGATAATAAAAAAACCGAGGTGCGTACGTCGAGGTCTACCTCTGCCGACATTTCCACCTACATTCGTTCAATAAATTGAAACCGTCTTAGCATTCCAAATACATCTCAAAATGCCCTATAAGTACGATAATAATAAAAACGTATTAAGGATTTTCCGTAATTATTAAGCTAGATAATAATATAATAAGATAAGTACTTCCTAACAACGAAACATAATTGAAAATGAAACTATTGTTTGGTTCTAAATAGCGTTTATTTATTTATTCAAACAGACCTACTTCTCGAGCTGTTTACACATCCCTGACTAAGATGGTTTTATTTATCAACTCATGATAATTAGCCATAGTTAATTTACCAAAGAACATGCTCCAGTATACGCAGAAAACGATTTGCAAAGTACATTTACTTTTTCATTTTTTATTAAACAGGATGTTGTTATGCTCCATATCTAAGATTTGTCGCTTTGTACGCAAACCAGGAAAACAGGGGTGACTATTCATAAACTGGAACTATACGACATTTTTCTTACTGTTTACAAAAGAGTAAGAAAAATATCAGCCAGCATATAGGTATGTATATCATATACATTTTCAGTATCAGATTTTGTCGGCTTTTTTTTCTATAACTTTTCTGTCACAATCCCACTACTTTAAGACTTTTAACAGCACTAGAGTTCATTGTCAAAGAGATCGTCCAGGGAAGTACTGCCACCTTACCTATTTCTGCCGCCAAGCAATAATGCGAGCAATGCTACATTCCGGTTTTAACTATCATGGATTGGTGTGCACTGCAACTATCATGGATTGATGTGTCGCTTGCCACCAGGCGCACGCCTTGTTCGTCCCGTTGCTTAATGACATTGGTTGAGTACAAAGAAGTACCGTGGTAAAAAAAAACCTGTTTCTAATTATAATTATTTAATATTCTTACATGTAAAATACACCGTAGTTTTGTAACTGAGAATTTATCTAATTTAGTTTTTTGTTGTACCAACTCTGTATTATTCAATCTTAAGTCTCCATTTCGGCCACTTCACTGAAAATCCCATCCCTCAGACGGATTATGCCACGGCCGTTTCTTTTCAGACAATTTTGCCTTGTTTATTGCCGAATAAAACTTGTATTATCAGACGCTAGATTTAGTCGCAAATTGCATTCCGAATAGAGTTATTGTTCTAGAGAGAACTGATGCTACACAAGACAGTGTGTTTTTGACATTTATTAGTAGTTCATCACGAGGATAATTATCATAATCCTTAACCTATTCATTATATTATCAGCAGCTTACTTATTTCGGCAGCCCAGCAGTTATGTGAGCATTACTGCGTTCCGGTTTTGAAGAGTAAGGGTGCTGGTGAAATTACAGGCACATGGGACTTGTCAACTTATGTCTCACGGTGACGGGCGCAGTGGCAGTGCCCGTGAGATTTTTGCGATTTAAAGCTCTGAGTGGCACTGCAAGTGCAATGGACAAGCAGGCGGTGAGTGACACCGCCCAGTGACGTCAAGACTTGTTCGTCCCCTCTCTTGGTATCATAATAAAATACACGTGAGGTGCACGAAAAGACCTCCTCCTCCTCCTTCCTGTACGTTTGGGTCACAATCAAAACCTGAGCTATAATCGGCGAGTACCTTACTATGATTGGCAAATCCCTTCATTATGATGGCAAACATACCAGTTACTAGTGATGCGGGTAGTGACAATAACTTCTGGTATGCCATAAATACGATAAGAAGAACATGTTATAAGGTCACAGTCCGCCATGCTAGTTCAATGCAGGCTTAGGGAGTTCACGCTAATATATCACGTTCATCCTTACAATGATTGTGAACCTTCTTTGACTTTCCTTCGTCTTTAACGAGAGGTCTCGTTACTATTTAACTGCCTCCGTGGCCGAACGGTTACCATGCCGCGCAGAGGTCCCAGGTTCGATTCCCGGGCCGGGAAAAATGTTTGTATGGCTTACATTTATTTCTCTCGTAAGTTTGGGTGTAATTTGTGGTTGTCTATGTGTGTGTCCATGGCACCCGCGACACAGGGTTTCCCTAGCGCGGGGCTATGTTGAGTGTGTGCGTTATTTATTTATTTATTTATTTACTATATGTTTACAAATGTACATAACGTCGAAATTAGAGTAATAGGTGACTTTCGCCACAAAGATTCGATCCTTTATATAGACTTCTTTAATGAAAAGCAATAGTGCTCCCGCATAGCTACCGCCCTCAAGGATTGAGGATTCGCATACGAAGGAGGTAATCTAAATATAGGGTTTTTCAACAATAATTTTGTTTTGTAAATCAAAATAAAACAATAAATTGAGATGACAATGACACAAATTTTTATTGTATTAAAAAAGTAAGGTTTGGCAATTATAAATGAAAAATTATATCTGAAAAATATCCACCACGACCACATTGACATTAAAAAACCTTCTAATTTCAACAGGGAGGGTGGATTCTCCGTACCATCAGTTTGGAATCCAGTATTTCCTCTGATGAAAAATCCCAAACAGAGATAAGTCTGTAGTAGTAATTAATATGTTTTAATTTATTCTAATTTCTATTATTAATTAATAATAAATTGAACTTAATAAAAATTCATTCAATAAAATAACTTGTAAAACGTCATGTAGCGTGGATTCGAATGTTTCTTTGTAAAATTAAAAATAAGGTATTTAATTAATGGCTTTTGTAACTATAGTGAAAAAATAGGGTGGTTTGCATTAATATTAGACATAACTGGTGGATGACTGTACCACCTCAGTCAACCGTGACCGTGGGACCTGTAAAGGGCCCGAAACGTCGGTTTGTTTGAAAAAAACTAATATACGCGATTTAAATTCGGAAAAATAGTTTCATTTCCTATGTGTAACAATCGCGAAAACCTAAGAACTCGAAATTTATAGCAAACCAAATTTCACGAAATTCAGCCGTCAAGTGGCCAGCTCGATCATGTGATTTAACACCGCTGGATTATTTTTATGGGGTTATGTTAAAGACAGGGTCCATACGGAGCCAATCGAATTCGATTGCAGTCTTAAAACTCAAAATTCGTGAAGTGATTAACAAAACAGACCCACATTTTGTCAAAAAGTGATTAAAAACTTTGATGATAGAATAGACATCTGTTACTGTGATCGTGGTGGACATTTATCACATATAATTTTTCATTCATAATTGCTACAATTTACCACTTTTAATTCAATAAAAATTGGAATCATTCTCATCAAAATTTATAGTTTTATTTTGATTTACAAAACAAAGTTATTGTTGAAAAACCCTTTATAAAGTATTCAACAAAATATCGTACGAGTTCTGCCATATAATGTGGCATTATCTATGTAACTGACGTAACTACAGACTGTCAATATATGTACACAAATTAACAAATTTAAAAATAAAACCATAGTACCACTTTCAGCTGGAACTTCAATTACGGCACTCTCCGTAATCTCTTTTTGATGACGTCATATATCCCAACCTCTTTTAGTGCCTCCGACCTCCGCGCGGGTGCACCATCAGTCAAGTATCATGACTAACAATACTTAACATTTGGATCGTTAGCTTTTACCGCTATCGTAAAACCCTCCTATTTCAAAGATGCGGGATGCTGATTCTGGAGTGCAACTAATTTTTTTTTATTTCCTATGTTTTAACAAAATTAGCTAAGACTACTTTAAAAGCACTTGTAGTAAATATTAAAAGCTGTTTCATAGAAAATATTTATTTTTGCAGATGTAGTGAATAAACATCGAATTTCGTTAGTAGTAGGAACCCATGATAATTATTGAGTAATAAGTTTTTTTTTATGATACCAAGTGACTGGACGAACAAGTCGTGAGTCTGGTGATAAGCGACACGCCTGTCCATAACAGTTAAGAAAAATATACAGTAAACGTATTTCAAGACTTAGCCCGTATGAACAAAGTGGTTGATAAAACCTTGGCGAGGGTGGGTTGGTCATCTCATCACTGAAGCTTTCCAGATGAAAGAAAGTATCCTATCAAGTCCAAATCATGACTATCATCATCATCATCCACAGCACGACTTCACGATTTTGGCCTAGGATTAATCATCTACAGCCCACGACCCATCTTGCTGAAAAATGTGTCACGTTTCTGTAACCACTTCTCGACCACCATTAGGTTATCTCTTTACTCCATCTACCTTCACCAAATTCAATTGGTGTATAAAGGCCTAATGAGAGATATACTACGAATGAAATTAGTTGAATGACGAGAGTTATATAATTTCACACATACGAAATTTGATTCATGTATTGTGTATTCTGATTTTGAATCAAATAATAAGTGCTTTTTATCTATTTTAGCTTTAGAATTACGTACGAATCACGCTTAGACGTGATTCGTATATATTCTACTCGGCCTAAGTATAATAGGCACGAAGTTTTAATATCTAATTGTGTAATGATTGCATACAAAACTTTTTCTACGATTAAATAAAATAGTGTAACACAGTCAATACTGAATTGTGTTAACAAACCATGAAAACAAACTCAAACTTTCGTTTTCGCCAAACAACCACTACACAAAACAAAAGACCATAGAGATAGAATATTTTATAATAGTATTGTATAATAGTGGCCAAGTACCGCTTATATTTTCATCAATAATTTTTTTTAACTGCCTCCGTAGCCGAACGGTTACCATGCCGGACTGCCACGCAGAGGTCCCAGGTTCGGTTCCCGGGCCGGGAAAAATAGTTGTGTGGCCTACAATTATTTTTCTCGTGAGTTTGGGTGTAATTTGTGGTTGTCTATGTGTATGTCCATGGCACCCGCGACACAGGGTTTCCCTAGTGCGGGGCTATGTTGAGTGTGTGCGTTATTTATTTATTATTTATTTTTATAAAGCTTTAAGACCCGTTTTAAGGCATTTAGGCCAATGTTCTCAATCAGAAGGCAGAAGCGTTTGAATGGCGTCATATTTGATATTTCAATTAGCAAAAATACGACTTTCTGTTTTTGGAACTCTGTGATAAAACGTTACGTGTAAAGAACTCTAATACTCATTATACTTTAATGAACTATTATGAAAATTTTTAGTTCAGTAGCGAGTACCATAGACAATAGAATTTTGATTCAGAACTAAGAAGAGCGCCTTTCGTGATATGGCTTATTACATTATAATTTTATTGACAGATTAAAGCACAGGAGTAGAAAAAATATGTTAATAAGGTCCATGACACTAAAAGCACTACACCCAATCCACATCATGATCTGTATCAGAATATCTCGACAAGTGTGCAATCTCGATAGACATGCATAGGGCGGCTGCACATTACTCTTAGCTGACAGGCCCCGCCCGCATGAGACCGCCTTACATGCCATGCGAGGAGGGTAAATATCTTTTGGGTATTGTGTTTTTGCAGACTCATTTGGAAACCATGTGGAGAATAGAATTACCTCTCGAAGACTACGTCTGTGTTTAAGAGTTCATCCCGAGAAGTACACCTTATCTTAACTGCCTCCGCGGCCGAACGGTTATCATGCTAGACTGCCACGCAGATGTCCCAGGTGTATGGCCTACATTTATTTCTCTCGCGAGTTTGGGTGTAATTTTTGGTTGTCTATGTGTGTCCATGGCACCCGCGATACAGGGTTTCCCTGGTGCGGAGCTATGAGTGTCCGCGCGTTATTATTATTATTATCTATTTCAGCCGCCAAGCAGAATTATAATTGCGTCGCATGTGTGCCAACAGTTCGCGGAGATCCGTAAACATGAGCTCAGTCTGCCATTTTTTTTTCATACTGTTTGTTCGTCATAGTCGTGTCAATTATTTCGCTCAAAACCTCGATCGAACCCGCTATAAGCCGCTAGATGGCAGCACATTGATTGAAACTTCATCGTAACTAGCAATAATAGGTATTACTTAATGAGGTTTAGGTTTAAATAAGAGTCCAGATCCTGTTGTTTCTTTTTAAATCTGATATTATGACCATCATAATCAAGAAAACTCACACGTTAGTTTTGGCGACATACAGTGGTTCTGATGGGCACAGCTGTAGTACCCTCAGGTCTTTGCGATTTAATGTTCTGAGTGGTGCGTGTCGCTTGCCACCAGGCGCATGATTCACTCGTCCCGTTACGTGATATCATAATAAAAACACAGGAAGTAAATTGGATTGGGCTTTGATGTTACAGTGTCAACAACGATTGCCTAAGTCATCGACATTAAAGGTTCTGATGTCCTAACGATAATATACTAATATAATAATAATATAATAATAACGATGGCCTACGTCCACTGTGATCGCACCTTCAAAGTATAAAGCGACTAAATTTAAAAAGTTATGTTTTTGGTATGACGAAGTGAAACTTGATAAAATGTATCGTTTTTCATATAAAATAGAATTTGGTATATATATTTATCATCAACTAAATGGCATATCACAGGCATCGTTACTTAAATGACATTTTTCTGTCAACAACCCTTATCTAACAGAGAACTATGATAGGATTAATACACGGTGAAAATTTGCCAAAAAATAAAATAGTTAATATTCTACAGAAATAATTTGTACCGTACAACTCTGTGTAAAAACAGAACTGTATATTATTATCAGATACGAAACCAAGGCGGATGCCAACAACAGTACTAATTAAGACTCCTGGAAGGTTGCCAAGTGGCAGATTAAGGTTATATCGGGATAAATAGGTTGATACGTCACTAGTTAATTGGCGGTGGTAAAGGACGCTACCGTGGTAAATGCTGCCAGAACCAATGACGTATTTAGTGTCAATTATCTAAGTCAGTGACGTATACAGCTTCGTCGGTAAAACGAAACAAGCCGTGCTCCTGGTGGTAAGCGGCACGCCTGTTCATGACAGTTGCATTGTCGCTGAAGGCATTAAATCGCATAGATCTGAGAGTCATTTTTTTATCGAATCCCAGCCCACGTCTAGTCCCCAGATGATGGAAAGGAGGAATCAAATTATGCAATTCCATCGCACACTCTACGTGATATATCCTGTAGTATACTGATAAACAGGCTACTTTACGGCGGTGTTCAAGACTCTACAACTTCGCCTCTACTAATTCCGAGTCACCTATAAGCCTTTTGGCACGCTTGTCGATTGAATTCAAGGTGGCCAGGGGCATGCTGCTGCGTAAGTTATTTTTGTAAGTTTACTAACGCTATTGGATCTTAAAAAATGTATTTGTCCGAATAAATATTACATTATTATTATTATTATTATAAGTTGACAGGTCCTATGTGCCTGTAATTCACCAGTACCCCTACGCTTGAAAACCGCAACGCAGTAAATGCTCACATTACTGCTTAGTGGCAGAAACAGGTAAGGTGGGAGTGCTTTCCTGGACAAACTCTTTTACAAGGAGCTCTAATGCTATTCGTAAAGATTGACACACACATACAACAGGGTAGCAAGAAAGTGATGTAAAAAAGATGGATGTCAATTGACGGCACAAATTCACAGAGCGACTAAGAGAAACATACATATATACACGAGTACATATAGGGGTTAAAGTATGAAATTGCCGTTTTATTGCAATAGGTTCT
>NW_020653856.1:710518-745387 GCF_003589595.1 Hyposmocoma kahamanoa
GATTTTCAGTACAAATCGGCAATTTCATACTTTAACCCCTATTATCTTAATCAGATCAGGGGATGTCCTTAAAAAGCCCACGTTAAGAATACCAAGAATAAACGTGCATTTATGAAAATACTTATGCAGGGGGAGAAGGCAAAAGAGTTGTGTTGTGCGTAGCGAGTGAAGGTTACCCCAGTGAGAGATAAGCATGAAAAAACAGGACGTATTTCACACCGAAGGGTTTCTTTTTCATTAGTGTTCTAAAAAAAAGGAAAGGCCCTGTTTTTGCTAGTAAATCTGGTCAAACATTTCTTGTACTACCTCCACAGATTTATTTCATACCTCTCGGTCTGCAAAGTCGCAAACAATCCGCTATCAATGGGCACACTCAACACAGCTCAACGTAACTGCGTTACCCTACTTGGGAGGATTATGCCCAATGCCGTTCGTGCCCAATGCTCGCATTGCTCGAGAAAAACAAACGTGATGTATTTATTCTTACTTTTCTCGTGTTACTTTCTCAAAAAAGCAGCACGTTGCGACCACCATAAAGGTACTGGTACAGTAATTCGATGAAATTGGTGGACAACTTAGAACACTGAAACTTACTTACAAGTCTTTATACCTTTGCAAAATCATTCTCGTATCTGGTTTAAGAAATAAGTTGGTGCCCATTATTTATTTTTCAATTTTTAAACAAGTAAACATGCTACGATATTTTTTGTCTTTCAATTTTTTGTACGTATTATATCATCGATGTTTTGTTTGTACAAATGTTTTGTTTTAATTTTTATGAAAATAGAAAAAATCAAAATCAAATTGAAAATGCAATTTTGACTTTAATTAAGTTTACTTTTAAATATTTAATTCAAAATAAGACGTAAATATTTTACAATACTCATGAAAGACTAAACGCTCCCCTAAAATTTTTTTCGAAGTAGCGCTTTCGTCCTTTCCACAAAATACCGGCGTTACATTAACGGCAATTTGTATAATTCGGGGATTGTATTACGATACCTAGTAATTTCATGCAATACCGATTTTCTCTAAGCAACGTATAGAATAGTCAATATTTTAATTTGTTTGCGTTTCTGAGTTCAGTCGAACATTAGTTTTATGAACAAAAGCGTATTCAATGCTGTACTTTAAACAAACAAATAAAAACTTATGTTAGTATAAGTTTCATGGGTGATTGGTTCCGATAAAATTTAATAATTTAAATATTACTATAACAAAATTTTCATAGTAACTGAAAGAATTTTTGGATTTACTTTCATATACCAGATAGTCACTTAATTTTAACGTTTAACTGCATTCACCCCATTGATCTGTGTAGCGTGCATATTTAATGTATCAGTTTTCATTGCGTAAAACTTTGTTAAAAAATTTAGGGATTTTTTGAAACAAATATCATTTGTAATTTAATTACCAATTCTTCTCCACGAATAATCTACTTATCCTTACAAGATGAATGAACTATTGTGACACTTAAATGTGTATGAAATAATCTTCTTAAGACACAAGCACTATCTATATTCGCACTGCTTTGTGCAGCTACATTTAAAAAAAATATCATTGCCTAATGCGAATTTCGCTTATATAATAATAATAATAACTTTATTGATAGCTATTACAAATACCACAAAAATAATACAATAATTATTAGTTATTGACTGATTGCTGACCAGTCAGGCAACATCCAGACCCCACAAAAGGATTTAACCTGTATTAGCAGACAGTACCGTAGCCGCCACGGCGGGTAAGCATCAATCGAATTTTTATCAACAAATGGCTTACAAGTAAACTAAAAAGAACTCTGCAGTCCCAAAACCAGTACAATAAAACTGTTCATTTGGGATCTAGAAAAGAATAAAATATGAGAAAGACGTTCAAAGAGTTAGTATAGTTTATAGAACACTTAAACTACGTTAGATAAATAAGTCGCAGTGTGTATCATGAAAGTGAGAGTAAGTGTAGAGTGTGTTTTTATATAGAATACCTAGGTGTTGTATCATCATCATCATCACCATATCAGCCGGAAGACGTCCACTGCTGAACATAGGCCTCCCTCGAAGATTTCCAAACCAGCCGATGATCGGACGCGACGTGTATCGGTTACCCGCCGCTGTTACCAGGTCATCTGTCCATCTAGTAGGGGGCCGTCCCACTGAACGCTTTCCGGGTCGTGGTCTCCATTCGAGAACCTTTCTTTGTATAGAATACCGGATTACATACATTGCCGATAACATATATATAAGTAGAATATAGAAGCAAGAAAGAATGTAAGGAAAAGATAAATCTTGGGATATCTTTTAATTTGTGCCCTACGTGTCGTGTTCTTAATAATATTTTTAGGTTTTTTAATGTACTTGTGTCATATTTGCTTTGACAGAATGTTTGATAGCCGTAGAACTCCTTGTGAAAAAGTCCTCCAGGTAAGTATTGCCAGCTTCCTTATTTCCACGGCCAAGCAGTAACGTGAGCCGTGAGTGCCGTGTTCTAATTTTAAGAGACTTGTCGACTTACGTCTCAGTGACATTGCTCTTCCGATCTTTGCGACTTCGAGTGATTACGATCGACGACTTTCGGCAGCGATGCGGACGCGATATAAACGCAATGTAAACGCGCGACTGCATCGACACAAACGTGCCACTAAATTGCTACTCTTGTGATTTATAAGCAATTGCATCAATGCACACACACGCATCTGCAATGCAAACGCGCGTTTGTATCGATGCAGTCAAATATCTCTTTGACTTTGTTTAACGCATAATACTTTTAATACCTATCAGTCTTATGAACTGCAGTTCAAATATCCATGCAAATATGAAAGCTATATAAATGACGCATGATACTATTTTGAACCGAAAAATTTGTAATACATTGCGTAACTCTACCATTGTAAAATCTAAAGATGCAAAAACTTCCAGCTTCATATAACACTAATTCCCAAGTGAACCCTAAGTTTGTTTTTGCTCTTGTTTGCAAGTTAGCGGCCCAAGGGCAATGACTGTGACAGTTTGTGCTAAGTTCAACCGAGGATTAGATAGGTCAGACGACTTTTGAACTTGTAAACACGTAGATTCACATTTCAATTTGGGTTAATGCACACAACACTTTTAAGCTCGATTCATTTTATTATTTTAGTTTTTATTTGCTTTCTTGTATCATACTAACACACTTGTCTAGTAAGCTATACGCCTGTCCATAACAGTTGCTGTGGCACTCATAGCTTTAAGTCGCGAAGATCTGAGGGGCACTTCCACTGCGTTCGTCACCCTGAGGCGTTAGTTGACAAGTCTAATGTGCCAGTAATTTCACCAGCACCCTTACCCTTCAGAACCGGAACACAGCAATACTGATATTTTTACAAGGGGGCAAAAATAGGTAAGGTGGCAGTGCTTCCCTGGACGAACTCTTGGAGCTCTACTGTTACTACATTAACTGTTTGACATATAGAATGGAGTAGACTACGTTTATTTTCCAGAATATAGTAATGATAAAGGTGTTAAGTAAAATTAGGTACATTGTGTACAACCTGCAGGCATATGTGCAAGTACTAATAGGAATTCATGTTCGGTCTCTCTCACAGATGCCGCTGCGGTATAAAAAAGTCGTTAAAAACAAAAAAACAAAGATCTGCAACAAGCACGTAGAAAAATTCGTAACGTCCGCTGGTGCGTTCCGTGGCTTAGTGTCTGATACGGTTTGCTAGAAGACGTCGTTTCGAATCCGGCCGGAACGAAGGCTTTTTTCTAAATGTACGATCTTTGTTATTAATAATTATAACAAATTAGGAAATTAATATTCATTAGTACCTTATACACACATGCCACCACCAGTATTCCAACCGGCGGCTTGTTTCTTATATATCTCGTCATCATAAATTTTATACTCTTGTCGATGGAGTATCATTCAGTCATCTCTCTTATAAGCATCCTTTTGCTTTATTTGGTCTATGTAACTCTTATTTATTTACATTAGCATAATGATTTAGCCTTAAATAACATCGTCTGTTGTTACATCTATTATGCAGATTAAAAGGTAAGTCTTAGGATGTTTTTCAGACCCTACATTTTGATCTGAATTAGGATCTGGCCTTGTATTGGAAGGTATATTAGAATAAGTCTAATTTATCAGTGATAATTCGTGGACAATTTTAGTAGCACTAGATCTCCTTGTGTAAGAGTTCGTCCAGCGAAGTACTGCCTTACCTTACCTATTTCTGCCGCAGTAGTAATGTGAGCATTACTGCGTTTCGGTTTTGAAAGGTACTGCTATGGACAGGCGTGTGGCTTACCACCAGAAGCTCGGCTTGTTCGTCACATCCCTTAATATCATAAAAAATACTTTGTTTGTGTTTTCATTCATGTATTCGTAGCACTGCACTACTACGTGTAATTCATAATGAACATGCCTCTTCCATTATATATATTTTTAATTATTCTTAGAATTATACAAAACGTAAACAAAGAAACAATAATTGTAAACCTTTTTCTTCGGACCATAAATAAAAGTAAAAGAAAATTGCATGGAAAAATCTCTTAATGTATATGTATGTATCTCTTAATGTGTATGTAAATCTCTTAATGTATATGTATATGTATTAATATCTGCCTCTTTTAAGTTCTTTTTAGTGCAAGGTTTTAAAACAGATTGTGAAAAGATAAAAATTTATATTTAAATCTTAAATATGCAGTGAAAACTACTAGTAAAAAATAACGAAATAATTACAAAAAGGTGGGAAATATATTAGTTTAAGAATTTTGTTCTACCATATTTATTACATTTTTTGCGTGTAAGACGACTGCACAAAATGGGACCTGATATTAAATGAAATGAAGTATTAATTAGCAATCAAACACGGTAAGAAAAGATATTATTATACAAGGTATTAAGAACACGTGTTGCACCAGATACTGGCACGCAAATATTAAAATAAATGGAAGTTAAATAATGTCATAAATTAAAATTACACAATTTGTCAAATAAGCAATGTCGTATAAAATTAAGTAAAAATGCCAATAAATAGCAACAGCAACATTATTTATCTCTACGCAGTTCCCCCAGATGATGAGGCCATACCGCAAGCTTGAGCAGACGAATGCATGGTAGGCCATCAAGGCAGTCCTCTGATCACATATGTGCGTTAGACGACATACACCAAATGCAAATCGATTCAGCTTTGCACATATTGAATCAACCTGTGATTTCCATGTTAGTTGAGAGTCCAATACTATGCCGAGAAAATTGCTGGATGAGCATTCCACAATGTCATCTCCATAACAACTTACAGAGAGTTTCTGGGGCTTTCCATTATAATTATAAAATTGTATGAGCTTTGTTTTTGAAACATTTACTTTCAGATTATTTCTCTTAAGCCAGTCAATAATATTACATATAAAGTCATTTATTTCTTTTTGATAATCTATGTCAGAATTCTTATTAATAATGATTGATATGTCATCTGCAAAAAAGTGCATAGATATTTAGTCATTTCAGAGAGGTCATTAACGTACAATAATAACAGTAATGGACCTAAAACAATTCCTTGAGGCACACCGTATTTATTAACTTTAAACTCTGATCTGATTATTATTATTTAACTTCACTACCTCCACACACTGAGTTCTGTTGCTAAGGTAACTTGCTATCCAGTTATGCATCTGGCCACGAAAACCGTATCTTTCTAATTTGGATAGTAGAGTTCTATAGCAATCGCAATCGAAAGCTCTACTCATGTCAAATAAAACAGAACAGACAGGTACTTTCTTATCTGCAAAAGTTGAGGTATCTTTGATTACCCTGAAACATGCCTGTGTGGTAGAGTTTCCCTTTTGAAATCCAAATTGCTCTGCTTTAATAATGTTGTACTTTAATAGGAAAGCCGTAATTCTTTTATGCATTACATTTTCAAAAAGCTTTAATATTACAGATATAAGCGTAATAGGTCTGTAGTTTCCCAAATGGTCTTTTCCGCACCTCTTAAACAGCGGTTTTATTATGGAGATCTTAAAAGGCGATGGAAATGTACCCTCCATGAAGGACAGGTTTACCAAGTATGCCAGCAATGGTGATAGTTCATCAGCACACGATTAAAAAACCTTAGTGCACACGTCATCGTAACCGTTAGAGTTTGTGTTGTTGAGGGATTTTATTAAAATTTTTATTTCCGCTTCGTCCGTGGGATATAAAAATATACTTGACTCCTATATGCGCCTTTGGTAAAAAAATATCGTTACTATCTTGTCACCGGTCCGTAGTCGATAAGTTTAAATTTAAAAAATGAGTGTTAAACTCTGATGCTATCTCTCGAGGATTTTCAATCTTAATTTTATTTACGGTAATGTGTTCAATAAAATGTTTGTCACGTAAATGTTTGTCCTTGTTGTTTATTATGTTCCAAGTAGCTCTATTTTTGTTTTTAGCATTGACCATGTATCTATTATTACATTGCTTTTGAGCGGTAATGATAGTCCGTTTCAAAATTTTTGTGTAGGTTTTATTTTTTAGTCTTTCTATTTCGTGTCTTTTTTTTAATAGTTCATATGTAATTTTCTTTTAGTGATACAGGACTTTCTTATTCCTTTTGACAGCCATTTTAAATTCGTATTATCATGAAACATTTTGACTTTAATCTTTGGAAAACATAAGTTAAACAATAGAACAAAATTATTATAAAAAAAAAACTAAAAGCATGTTCAAGGTCACCAACATAACTAAAAAGCTCGGACCAGGCATAAGATTCTAAAGACTAGAGATAAAAAACTAAGACGAAGAAAGATAAAAGACTTTAAATTTCCTTTAGTATCATGCAAAAAATTTCATACACTATCAAACTTAATAATAACATGCCACGATGAATTTAAACTTATTTTTTTATAAAAAAATATAGGTACAAATGTATGCCACCGAAATTAGATCCTCAAAGAGCAAAAAAAACATAATAGCGCAATGACCCGAACCCTACAGTAAATTATCCAGAGAAAGAATAGTAATATTATAGGGTCATCTTATTAGTGTGTCGATATATCGATAATCTTGAAATTATCATCGATAATTTTATCTTTACTATAACTGAAGTTAAACATAAGGGTTACAACAAGTCTGTTCTGTTTACGGATGACAGAATGATTGTGATTAATTTATTTATACGAGGTGTAAACTTTAAGTGTGCCCAGACGATTATTCCGTTAATATTAGAGACATCAAAAACCTTTAAACTGATTCATAGAGTGACTTTAGTTGACTTACGATTCACTTGTTCGAAACTAGTCGTTTAATTCATAAGATAACGTATTTTCGATATGAGTTTAAAGGTTTTTGATATCTCACAGTTAACTATTACACCCTGTGGGTATACCTTATAAAGTCATTACGGTAAAAACAACTAAAGGTAAGTCTCGCTAAAAACAACGCCACTGCAAACGTTACTAATATTTTTGTTCATTATTTTATCTTAAGTATATTGTTACAGGGATCATAACTGATTCTCAAAAAGAGACTACGAGCTTGGCAACTTTCACATATTGATTACAAGAAGAACTTCTATTCTTAGCGTATTTAAGAAAGAACAGTATGCATGTAGCTTGAAATTTCTTCCTGTAGATTTCGTTATATAATGTTAGTGTAAATAAATAAATAGTTAAACTGAAGATATACTAACAATTAATATGTTTGAAGAGTCCAGGGAAATAATGGTCAAAGTCCCTTGAGCACAATTTTAGGAAAAAATAATTTTTAATTTGAAGCACCTTTAAATATCGGTGAAAAAGACACGCACATAGTACTTGAAATAAAATCAATGCTGACTTAGATGCACGTAACGCTATGTAATCCATTTTAACTAAAGAACATTAATAAATATTTTTTAACTTTTCCACCATTAAGTCGCAAGCATTATCATGACTAAAAGTAAAAGCTAATTTTTAAGGACATTGAACTTTATTAGCCTTTTTCTGATTTAAGTAAAGTACGCTCTGCGTTTACCGAACTGGATGACGGTATTAAGTCAAAACGTTTTTTAAGTGGCTTTGATCATTCTCTCCCTGGTCTCTTGCTTGGCTTTGGATCTTAATTTGTATAAAGCAGTCATAGTCTGATAATAACCAAAAGAAAATGTAATTGGAGGCTAACTAACACCAACATCGATACCGCCAATGAACACTAGCCAGCTAAATTTTCATTTTTTTTTTAAATATATGCTGCCGTGATCATCAATAAAAGGCCGCTCTGTAACTATTTTTATTTTTTCCTAGGTGGATAAGGTAGGACGCTGCAAAGACACGATGTGTCTGTGTCTGTGAAATGGGGTTTCAGGGATAGTAGTCAGACCCAATGTGACTGCGGTGCTCCAACACAGTCCATGCAGCACTTACTGTTGTGCCGCTTGTGTCCCAATACCTGTATTAGGGACGATGTCTACGGGGTCACGGACAACACTCTCAAGATAGCAACGTGGTATTCAGGGTCAATATTATTATAGTCTTGAAATAAAAGAAGTGTCGACACGATAGGAAGAAGAAGAAGAGAAAAATTTAAAATTTTTAGATTTCGTGTCTTCAATATTATTTTTTCAGTATTGAGTTTTTGTCACAAGCGCCCTTTCAATTAATGGCGGCAGAAATTTTTTCTTGTTTTTTCATTAGTATTAGATATCACTGTAGCTTCTAATTCCTAAGTTAGTATTAAGTAAATAATAATGTCTTATTTATTTATTTATGTCGATAAATGATTATGGACACTGGTCATCTCTAAACGACGTGAAGCGAATGAATAAGTAAAGAAAATAAAGAAATATCTTGGTTTTGACGCGCATTGTGCAAAATAATAAGGTGCAGATGTGGAGGTAATTTGGGGAGCGCTCGTAAGATTGGCGGATGAATAATTGCGCTTGTTCTTGATAAAATTGAGCGCGAATAATGGTTTATTTGTGTTTTGCGCTTTTCACGATCGTAATTCGGAATAAGAAGATTACGAGTGTTTCGAAAATAAAAAATAAATAGTCGGTAATATTTTGTACTTTGCAGCCCATTGTTAAAAGCTCTTTAATGTTTTCCTTGTTCTAAGCGTTAAAATTACACTTTAGTTTTACTATTACGTTTTATTTAACTTTTAATTAGATAAAATATTATATTAAAATTATACATTCAGTATACTCAAATTCCTGGATCCCTAGGGTCCACAGGCCAAAATCCTCGCCCACAAGCTTTCAGTTTGTCTCATTAATGCCTCCGGTGTCCAGAATGCTGGCAGGTACTTCCGCCTAAGAAAAAGTTTAGCCATTAAAAAGAGAAGCGGTTCCAGCCTCCTGGACAGGATGGCCAGTGGCAGCACTACTCTGAAAACTTTCTATCTTAGTCTATATTAGTTAATAGAAGTATAATGTTCTATTTTTCTTTTCTTCTGCCTTAAATTCTTTCTTCAGTTCATTATAAAATAACAAAGTGTCGTACATCCACATATGGCCTGGTCTCCAAATAGAGAATTAATTCCCTGTACACTTCCCAGACCACCCAGACCAGAACCAATTAGAAATTAATCCCGATTTGGTTCGGGAATCGAACCCGGAACCTCCTCGTGTCGCACAGTAGGTATAAACCGTTGAGCCACCGAGGTCAAATTAAATATAGAGGTACATTATATGTGCCATTGCTGAGCGGTGGCCCCCCTCTGTACTCCCCACGCTACGCCACTGCTAAGGAGAAGGTTTATGCCATGGTCCGCAACATTGGCATTATGCGGGTTGACACCTCAATTAAACGTTTTCTAAAGGTCTTTTTAGATTTGCAGGTTACTTCAAGGTGGTTTGCTTCATTATTAACAGGGAGTATTGCTACTAAAGAATCACAAATGTACATTGGTACGTGCCGCCACAGGGATTCGAACCGTCTATCTCTGAATTGAGAATCACTTCTATATTTTTACGCACCGCATTATAGACGTTATTCGTATTGTAATTAGAATTTAGTTTTCATTTTTTCAATTTAGTTTTTATCTTTAGTGTTTTTAAATTTAGTTGTTTCAATTTAGAATTTGATAACCTTGGTGGCTTAATGGTGCGACATACCACCTCTGAATTTTCCCTACTTTATGTGCAAAAATCAAAACAACAAGACCTCTCTCTCCTTGTGAGAGGAGGCCTGTGCCTGGCAGTGGGACTATTATACAGGCTAATTACTATTTATTATCTTTGTTGTGCATAAAAATTACTTACTCGCCTGCCAGTACACGTATCCAAGATCTTACATCTAAAAACAGGTGCGAAGATTAATGAAGCAAGTTTATCACTAAATCAAGAAGCACGCTAAACTGAGAAACTGCTAAATAATCAAAACAAAACCACAGTCACCCAATTACCGTGGAATCACCGTTTTTCCCACAACATTATATTTAATTACCACCTCTCATGTCTGCGGCGATCAATCTTCCCCCCTCTTGGTGCTCTGACTGCCTCACCCCCCCTCGCCCTGGCGCGGCTTCGCAAAAACTCCGCACGTCATCATGATGAGAACGAATGTGAAAGTTATTTGGCAGTGCTTTTTTCTGGTTGTAATTGCGAAGTTGGTTGTTGAAGATTCAGTTCAAGGCATTTTTTTATCAAGTGACCAAAGGAACAAGTGGTGCGCCTTGCGCCGTAACACAGCAGTTGCAGTGCCACCCAGAGCTTTATATTTATAAGTACTGCCGGTACTTCCGTGGACGAACTCTTTCATACGGAGGACTAGTTTGAATAATCTCAGTACAGAGTACTAAAAACCGACCTCAAAAATCATTCATACCTTAGCTTGCGACCTTTGGAGGTGGTATATTTTCTTCAAATTGGGCCACTACACATGTACCTTCTTTCCAACAAAAAAGAATCATCGAAATATATTCACAAATCGGAGTAACCTCATAACACTCATTAAAAAAATACAGCCGAATTAGGAACCTCCTCCTTTTTTTAAAGTTGGTTAAAAATTACACTACTTCAGTCCCTATGCTATGCCGAGGATGGCCAATCCACTTCGTGTTATTAAAGAACTCCGCGGTTGACTGCCTTTACGGCTTGTTAACAGTCAAAAATACAAGCGCACTTTTGTTCCTATTCATTCCGAAAATGCAAACGTTAGGCCCTTTTCAAATTATTCATCTTTTCCCCGTCTAAAAAATACTTTAATTACCTAAAAAGCTATCTTTTCAGGGACTCTCAAACGCGGTTGGATTTATGTACTAAATACTCGTTCAGAAAAACCTTCGTCTTACCAAAAAAACATTCGTGAACCCGAAAAATCCACCTTTGGAAAGTATTTCACGACCATTGCCGTTTAGTCTAGGCAGTTTATGTGACAGCCTATAAGTTGAGCGGGATTGTATGTAATGGAAATGGATAAAGTTGTTTTTGGGTGTTAAATACATAAATCCTGATAGGGTCTCCGACCAACATCGATTTCCTAGCGTCGACATTCCGATTTATGACGAATCGATATTTAGTTTAGTATAAACGAATTCTAAGTTTGTGTGTGTGTTTTTTTTTGTTGATTTTACGTGTTTGTTTGCAAACGGATTAGACTAAATAAATTTTGATTGTTTTTTTTAAGCATAACTATATTTAGACTGTTTTTTTTACAAAGCATAGTTTTGGGCCGTAGTAACCCAGTGGAGAATAGTTGCTAGTCCATGGAGAAGTTAGTCGGTTCGAAACCCTCTGCGGCGGCATATACAAATGACTATGATTTTTAAATTACCAATATTTATAAATATTTGGCCGCAATATAATGATGAAAAATGTAATAATTATTTTTGTTTAATTTAGATTAAGACGGATATTCCTTACAACGGACACGCACGTAATCAAAATTAGAACATCTGTTCCATTTTTCCCCAAAAACTCCTAAAACAACGATGACTCATCGTAAATTTAATTTACTCTAATACTCTAATAATGTGATTTAAATATTTTTACAACATTGGAACACTCTGTGTAAGGATATTGTGGCGTTATTTGAACACTCTGAATCTAGGGGTTAGTGACGGTAATAACGTACAATCGGGAATGAATAAAATGGTGTAATTTATGTGTTCTACCCCCGAAATGTGGCTCTGCAATTACTGACTGTATGGGGTTGGCAGAGATGAGGTAGATGTCGATGATTTAGATTGTCGATACTTTGGATTATCGATAGTTTAAGACAAGATGTGAAGAAGACAAGAAGACAAAATGTGTTAAATTTGAATTACCTAACGTAAAATCGACTAGTCCAAGCATAGAAATAAACGGAGAAAAGTTAGACCTTGTTAATAAAGCAGTCTTCTTGGGAGTGACCTTAGATAGTAAACTTCAGTGGTTTCCACATATATCGTCCCTGGCCAGCAGATTAAGCTCCGCTGCATACGCAGTCCGCAGAATACGTGAGCTTACCGATGTTAGTACTGCTAGACTAGTTTACTTTAGTTACTTCCATAGTATAATGTCCTACGGGATTCTCATGTGGGGTAAAGCGGCAGATATTCAAACCATATTTGTATTGCAAAAACGAGCGATTCGTTCTGTGTACCGTCTAGGCTCTCGGGTATCTCTCAGAGAAAAGTTTAAGGAGACTGGTATCATGACTGTGGCATCACAGTACATTTACTCAAATATTTTATATGCCCGTAAAAATTTACATAATTTCAATAAGAAAGAAGATATCCATAATATTAACCTTAGAGCTAAGTCCAAACTCATGGTACCACGATTTCGTTTAACCAAGGTAAACAACTCTTTTATGGGGAACTGTATACGTTTTTACAATAAGATTCCGGAGCATATATTAAGTTTATCATTTCCTAAGTTTAAAAACTACATTAAAAATATTTTGATCGAAAAATCATATTACAAAATTGAAGACTACGTGTTAGATAAAGATGTATGGAAAGACGACATGGCTCCAGAATCCACACAAATTTGATTCAAAGTGTATTCCATAGCATTTAAGTTTATTGAAAAGAGCAATCCCTAGAGTTTCTTGCTCGTTCTTCTCAGGGAGGTCAGCGTAGTGAACGAGCAGTAGCTTAAATGTAGCTTAAATGTGACGTTTTCAAGTGTAAATTTATTTTACCTATGGAATAAATAATCTTTGACTTTGACTTTGACTTTGACAAGACATAATTCAGAAATTAAGTGCATATAATATGCTGAAGTTTTATGTATAAAGTTCACGATTGTTTCAGTTTTTACAAGATTTTAAATTAACGACAATAAAAAGAGAAAAGGGTGAAGAAAAAATGTTTTTTTTTAATAACAGTTACTTTTATGTTAACTGTCTCCGTGGCCGAACGGTTACCATGCCGGACTGCCACGCAGAGGTCCCAGGTTCGATTCCCGGGCCGAGAGAAATAGTTGTATGGCCTACAATTATATCTCTCGTGAGTTTGGGTGTAATTTGTGGTTGTCTATGTGTGTGTCCATGGCACCCGCGACACAGGGTTTCCCTAGTGCGGGGCTATGTTGAGTGTGTGCGTTATTTATTATTTATTTATTTATGTACAAAAACTAAATTTTAACCCGGAGATTTGCAACACTCTCTCGCTCTCGCTAAACGTACTTAATCATTAGTTTTATTTAACATTTGATATTCAGCAGTAAAGCTAAAATATAGTAATAAATCAAAGAATTTAATTTTATTTTAGAAACGCCACAAAAATGAGTACATGCGGGGATATGAAAACTTCTAATAATAGTAAAATTTTCACAAACTAAACAGATTTTTGTAATAAGAATAGGTGTTCCAAGATGGTGCTTTGAATTTCAGTTTGGAAGACTCATTGCGTTTTTTTATGTAATACCAAGTGATGGGACGAAGACAAATTATCCAAATTTGAAAATTTGGATAATTTGTAGTGTATGACCTAGTGGTGAATTTCTAGTAGTATGATCTTTGAAATAAAAATAGACATAAAAACCCTTCTATTGTAATAAAATAGTAATGCGTAACATTGACTTCAAACTACTACTCAGTTGCTCTTTTTCTCGTCAGTTTACATTCCATTTGAAATTTAGTAAGTCCGAGGCACCGCTATCAATATTTCCACAACGACGCATCACTTCACAAACCAAATGCCACAAAATCTAAAAGGTCAAAAAAGAACGAGAGCGTTCCAATTATCGATGATCGATTTATGATATAGTTCACGTCACTAAAGGGCATTGTAGAAAATGCTAATGATTTCCTTTTCGTTTAAAGGTAAAGTCATAAATTTAATGAGTGTTGGGGAGCATTCGCTTGAGGCTTTCGATATTGTTAACATTGTCTTCTTGGATAGACGTTTCCGATTGTATTTACTTTTAAAAGCAATCGTCGATTGAACAAGAAATAGAATCGATGTCAAAAGGTAGCCATAGTGCTTGCTTTGTTTTAGTACAGAGTCAACAGCTTGTTAAACTTGACACCTAAGATTTATATTCTATGATATAATTAAGATTTAAAATTTTTGTGGAACTCGGTAGGCTAGTGGCTGGCATATCGGTTTTCATGGTGTTGCCATCTCTGAGGTTGCGTGTTCGATCCCCGGCCGGGTCAACGTAGAAAACTAACTTTTCTGTATTGTTTCGGATCTGGGTGTTTATGGTACCGTCGCTGTTTCCGATTTCCATAACACATGTGCTTTTGTTACTTACTTTGGGATCCAAGCAACGTATGTGAAGTTGACTAATATTTGTTTAATATTTAAATTGAACTGTATAACCCTTGAAATAAGAACGGTCCAAAGCTCAAAGCTTGATGTGATCTTGGCTATACAATAAATTTTGTGATGCTAATGAAAAATTTTCTAGAAAAATCGAATTTATCTTTATATAAATTTGATTGAAAGTGAATTGTTAGTAAGACGGTGGCAGCTTGGTGGGAGAGAGGTTATATCTCAATTGAAAGGTTGAAGGTTCGAATGCCTGTGTAGCGATACGTACCTTTGACTTTTGTTAGCTGCACCTCACGCCAACAGTACAATCTCGTGATGAAACCTGCATGTCGACACACCCTTTGTAAAAAGGAAGTGCAATAACCGGTTTTGAAAGGTAAGGGTGCTGATGAAATTACAGGCACACATGACTTGTCAACCCCTCAGAACTTTGCGATTAAAGCTCTGAGTGGCACTGCAACTGCTGCAGGAATGCACGAGTTACTTTCTCAAACTCGTATCTTATAAAGAGTGATTATTCGGGTGATGGGCAAAGCTTTCTATTTATTTTAAATTTCTTATAAAGGGTGTTAATGTTAATGCAATACTTTAAGAATAGGTAAAAGCGGAATAAAATAATTCACGTCCGTCATCTGCACGACACCCATGCGGGATCCGCACGGCAGCCGCGTGTCGCGAACTCGGTAATTCACTTAAGTAACTTGTACCCGTATTTGAAATTCACATGCATGTATGGATACCTCTATACCCAGGGGGCATTGACATTGACCTGGTACCAAGATCATCAATAATTGAAATTTTCCTTGCATGAGTCCCTATGTCAACAGTAAATAAATAATATTTTGAAAAATCCGGAAGCAGAGAAAGTAAAAACAGCTTTGTTCTCTTGGTAGGAGTAACAGTAGAGCTCCTTATGAGCGAGTTCATCTAAAAAAGTACTGCCACCTTACCTATTTGTGCCCCCAAACAGTAATGTCAGCATTACTGTGTTCCAGTTTTGAAGGGTAAGGGTGCTGGTGTTATTTTTTTACTTTTTTTTAAATATAAAAAATAAGCGCGCATTTGACCTCCATCTCACCTGATGGAAAAGCTCTGCGTGGTACTGCAACTGTTATGGACAGGCGTGTTGCTAAATATTGATAAATGTACGAAAAATTTGTCTCTCAAGAACACTGTAGACTAAGTTTATAACTTGCCCCGACACACGTCTGCAGGATCAAAGATGTGGGCGATATTAGTTAAGCGTAATTAACTGGTATGTATCACGATAACCCATCGTAATACATACCAAAAGATGTATAATTTCATAGCACAAAAGTTATCCTGTCCTCTGTAAAACTAAAGATAACATTTACTGGGACAATAAAACGAATATCAGTGGTATTACAATATAAGCCAATAAACTACGAATGCATTATTTTGCTGCGTCCACACACGACTGCGCACTGACTGCGATTGTGGAGTAACGAAGCGGAACTACGAGAGGGGTTATGCTATGATGTTTTGTTGACACTTTGTTACCTCAGCTTGTTCAGTTGCTTGTTTGATGCCGCGCCGTATGAAGCAATTCAGGCGTGACAGTTTGAGGAATTACTTTAGTTTCTAAATGAATGATAAAACGTGTTAACTCTTTTGTTATCTAAACGGGCCGAAACAGCGTTTGGTTAGATTTAGGTAAGAGTCAGGCAAAACCATATTTTACGAGCCGTCAAAGATAGAGCGAAATGGGTAATTTTGAAATTTAGGATCTCGTCGATAAAGTCACATGTGATCATAAGAGTGATAATTGTGGGGAAGATAGAAGGGAAAAAAGAGAGGAAGATCAAGAATGGCGTACAGTGAAGAAATAATAAATAAATAAATATTAGACAACATCACATGCGTTGCTTTTGGATCTCAGAGTAAGTAACTAAAGCACTTGTGTTATGGAAATCGGGAACAACGACGGTAGCACAAACATCCAGACCCAAGGCAATATAAAAAACTTAGCTTTCTACATTGACCAGGACAGGAATCAAATCTAGGACCCAAAGAGGTGGCGACACCATGAAAACCAATGCTCAAGCCACTCGACAACGGACGTCGTCAGAGTAAATAAGAAGATGATTAAAGAAATAAAGAAGAAGATCAAAGTGAGCAGCTATAAAGAGATCAAGAAGCTAGCTATGAACCGTGAGGAGTGGAGGAGGCCACACCGACAAGACTCTAGCTGTTAAATAATAACGATGAAGTTATCGACTAATTTCGATCTTAGAACCTTTAAAAACCTTTCTCCCGACAAGTTGTCCTTTTCCTGATGTATCCTTATTGCAACAAGGTTACGAACTTACATACTAGTACACTGGGCTTTAGTTCGACTTTATTGTAAGTAGCCTAGAGGTGAACTGAAGTATTGAGTGTTTTTCGATATTACTACTCCACCGAAAGAAGACCAATGCGAAGCAGTAGGTAGAATATGTACCAATAAAGCAATAGCGCCTTCATACCACCAATTAATCTACATAACTTACGAGCAAAACCATAGATCGGGAACAGAGCACACGGCAGGTTCAAGACAGTAATCCAATCACGACTAATTTGCAAGCGAGCCCCTCTGATACTCACGTTGATACCAATACGCCTATTGCAGTTGTCGAAGATCGTTTAATTGGCTATCGTTATGAATAGAACATGTGTGTCTTAAGTTATTTTCACATTTCAATTTTCAAATCGGTCAACATTGACACGGCTAACTTCTTTTTTTGATATCTTATGATGTGAATTATAGTCATGCGCCTGATGATAAGCGACATGTCTATCCGTAATAGTTGCAGTGTCACTTAGAACTGCTTTATTTATTTAATACTTGGAATACATTACTACAAAGTTACATATGCGAACGTACGTTTTTGTAGTAATAGAGCTCCTTGTGAAAGAGTTGGTCTAAGAAAGTACTGCAACTTTACCTATATCTGCCGTCAAGCAGTAATGTGAATATTAGTGCGTTGCGCTCTGAGTTAAACTGCAACTGCTGTTATTGCAATAGTTAAATTTTTGACGACGTCAGTAGTCGAGTGGCTTCGACACCGGTTTTCATGATGTCGCCATCTCTGAGATCCCGGGTTCGATGCCGGGTCAACGTAGAAAAACTTTTCTATATTGTCTCGTATCTGAGTGTTTGTGGTACCGTCGTCGTTTCCGATTTCCCTAACAAAAGTGCTGTTGTGATGTTGTCTAATATGTATACTATTATGTATAATATTACTACCAGAACTTCACGTTTGACATGAATACTTTTGAATCAGATCTGACCAGGTAATTGTTGTGAATGTTCGGTATATTATAATGAATGATGTTTTTGACGGAGACGCAAATAATCTGCCCGGCCGACACAGGCTACTTGCACTATCCGGGCTTTGTGCTTGAAGAATCCTTCAAAGCCAAAGCCGGAGTTTGCTTGTTCGTTCGGGCGGATGTTTGTTGTCGGCGTCTGCGCTGTCTGGAGGACCCTTCCTTTTCCCTCCTTGTGGTACACGTCGACTTGGGCTCTCATAGCCGTGTCTATGTTTGCGTCTACCGATCCCATAATGGCGACATGGAGACAACTCGACTTATGGACCATCTTAGTCGGGTAGCAGATGATGCGCAGGAGCGGTTTCCATTGGCGGAATTGGTGTTTTTGGGGGACTTCAATGCTCACCACGAGTTGTGGTTAAGTTCCTCCAAAACTGACCATGCTGGTAGAATTGCCCATGCATTCGCCCTCACGCACGACCTGACTCAACTGGTGAACCAGCCCACCAGGATCCCAGATATAGTCGGTCACGCGCCCTCTTTGTTGGACCTTCTGCTGACGAATCGTCCAGCTGGTTACCGAGTGGAGGTTCGAGCTCCTTTAGGATCTTCTGATCACTGCTTGGTATCCAGTAAAGTGCCTCTGGACCCGCTACCGCCTTCCGCGGTATCGAAACGCCAGATTTGGCACCACTCGTCGGCAGATTGGGATGGTATGCGGGATTATTTCGCATCCGTTCCTTGGGGGCAGCGCTGCTTCAGTGGGAAGGACCCAACAGCTAGTGCGGCTGCAGTTGCTGATGAGATAGTTTTAGGGATGGAATACTACATTCCAAATTCCTATCTCATCGGCAAAGGCAGACGCAACCGATGGTTCAACCGCGAGTGTGCCAGTGCTGCTGATAAAAGGCAAGAGGCATATCGCGCTTGGATCAAAGGTATAGCACTTGGAGATCCCGAAACCCACTCGCTGAAAGCAGCCTACAATAATGCCACCAAGTCCTGCAAAAGGGCTTACATTAGAGCGGATGCCCAGCGCGTTGCTCGGGTCGGCCAAGAACTACTGACGCATCCTACGGGCAGCCGTAGCTACTGGCGTCTGGCCAAAGCCGTGCAATCCAACTTCTGCCAACCCTCGCTGCCACCATTACGATGTCCTGACGGAACTTTAGCCCACAAGCCGCAGGAGAAGGTCGATCTCCTGGCTAAACTCTTTGCGGCTAACTCCCGAATCGACGACTGCAATGCACAGCCACCTATAATTCCTCACTGTGGCCACACAATGCCCGATCTTAAAATCAGGCAGTGTGATGTCCGTGCAGAGTTGCAGTCAATCGATGTCCGGAAAGCTAATGGTCCTGATGGCATTCCTCCAATCGTTCTGAAAATGTGTGCAGCGGAGTTGTCCCCCGTGTTAACGCGCCTTTACCGCCTCTCGCTCTCTTCAGGTTGTGTGCCGGAATCTTGGAGAAAGGCTAATGTGCAACCGGTCCCCAAAAAAGGAGATCGATCAGATCCGAATAATTACCGCCCAATAGCCGTAACTTCAGTTTTGTGTAAAGTGATGGAACGGATTTTAAATAAACAGCTAATCCACTACCTAGAAGAACACTCCTTAATTCACGATCGTCAATACGGGTTTCGGCCGAAACGGTCAACGGGTGATCTTTTAGCGTTTATTACACATCTCTGGGGTGTGGCTATTGATAAGCGTGGCGAGTCGATGGCTGTTAGCCTTGACATAGCCAAGGCTTTTGATCGGGTCTGGCACAAAGCTCTTCTCTCCAAACTCCCGTCATACGGCCTGCCTGCCCAGTTCTGCAACTGGGTCGCTGGCTTCCTGCATGAGCGCAGAATCCGAGTGCTGTCAGACGGATGCGCTTCGGAATTCATGTCAGTGAACGCTGGTGTCCCTCAGGGGTCCGTTCTATCCCCCACGCTGTTCCTTCTGCATATCAATGATATGCTTCCACTTGGAAATATTCATTGCTATGCAGATGATAGTACAGTGCACGGAGGGTATAATGATCACCCTGCGGCTGGGCGGGTCGAGACTGAAGAGAAGCGAGTGAATCTTGTCATTGAGCTCAATCGGGTGTTGGACCTCATATCTCAATGGGGCTCCAATAATCTTGTTGAGTTCAATGCCAAGAAAACACAGGTGTGCGCGTTCACGGCAAAAAAGACACCATTCCTTCCCCTTCCTTCTCTTCAGGGCACACCACTTAGCCTACAGAGCAGCATTAGCATGCTCGGTACGGAGATTCGCTGCGATCTGAACCAGAGGGACTACATTGAAGCCGTGATAAAAACAGCTTCACGTAAACTCGGTGTCCTGAACAGAGTGCGACGCTTCTTCGCGCCGGATCAGTTGTGTCTCTTGTATAAGACACAAGTGCGATCGTGCGTGGAGTATTGTTCGCACCTCTGGGACGGTTCCGCTAAGTACCTTCTCGATGCCTTGGACAGATTGCAGCGGCGCGCTATACGCATTATCGGCAATGCAGAGGTCACTAATACTCTCGAACCTCTGCAATTGCGTAGAGATATTGCGTCACTCAGCGCTTTCTACCGTTTATACCACGGCGAGTGCTCTGAAGAACTCTTTGACCTTATCCCACCTTCTCCCTTCCTCCATAGGAGCACGCGTGCTGCTCTCCGGAGTCACCGCTATACTGTCTCTAGCATTCCATCGCGCACAAAGAAATTTGGTGACTCGTTTCTTTGTCGCACTTCCAAAAGATGGAACAATCTACCAGCACACGTATTTCCTCCTTCCTATGACATGGGGTCCTTCAAGCGAGGCGTGAAGAAGCACCTTGTAGGCCGGCAGGGTGAGGGCGACTGATGATGCGTTGTTTTCACGCTGCACCAGTTGTCCTTGCGTCTGGACTCCGTTTCATTTAACATCAGGTGGGACGGAGTCATCTGTCGAGCTTAGTATATAAAAAAAAAAAAAAAAAAAAAAAATGAATCTGACTGATGTCTATGGGACCTGTAAAGGGCCCGAAACGTTGGTTTGTTTGAAAACACAAAGATTTAGATCCGAAACAAATTTCTTATTTCCAACATTATAGATATAAATAGTTTAAATAATTGAATATCAATTTAAATACAATGAATTGTGACATCTCTAACCAGGGCTGGTAGCTGTAAAAGTATCTAATTGGGTCGAAGTACTTAAGATTTCTCGTAGATGGCGCTACGGCTAAAAAGTCGTTGAAAAAACCAAATACAAAGAAACGACAACAAACACATACAAAAATTCGTGAGGTCCGCTGGTTCGTTCCGTGGCTTAGTTGGTATAGCGTCTGGCACGGTTTGCTAGAAGACGTCGGTTTGAATCCGGCCGGATTGAAGGAATTTTTTCTGAGTGTTCGATCTTTGTATTAATAATTATTATAGATAGATTTAAATAAATTTCATAATTCCAACTCAATCTGGCAGCATTAAATATGAAGTGTCCTAGTGGCTCCGGCAGCTCTGCCTGCCCCGGCGGCTAGTCCCAGCGATTCCCAGCGGGCCACAGATCAACTCTGTCTCACAAATTGTTCTAATCTAATAACGCAGCCACCAGATCCGCAATTTGTGATTATATACTCCCTGAACACTATAGGCAGAGGTATAGGTTTTTGTTTTAAACTTGCTGGTCTTCGTATTTACAATTAATCATAAAAAGATAGATAGATAAAAAACAAGACGGTACGTAGACAACTTATAAATAATGTGGGCAAAGATGGCCTTATCGCTGAAAGCGATCTCTTTTAGACAACCTTTGAGGTAGAGGAGACCTGAACAGAGAGGGAGACGTAGTGCGCCAGTGGTACAAATTTGAATGCATTATTAAAATCTTATATTATCATATTTTGAAATAATAATTGACCATAATATTATATAGTATATTTATTTACATATATAAAATATCTAAATAAACTTCTACTTAGTACTAAATATACAGACTAAGATCGAGCCAGAAGATATTTTCATAAATATATGAAAAATTGTACGGAGGGCCAAAATTTATCTATCAATCAAATCCTTCATTGTGTACGCATGCACAGAAGGTCTTAGGCGATTATTACACTGCACCGCGCCCCGCGACGGAGAGCGGCGCTGCGTTTCTTAACGTTGTATTGAAGTACCTTCGTTTGTATGGAAAACACGCGCCGTCGAACACAGTGACAACGCTCCTCTGGTTTTATCGCGCCTCCGCGCCGAGTGGCGCGGCGAACCGCAGGGCATGGCACACTGTGCTCCACACTACCGCGCAGATTTCTAAGCTTAAGTTTATGTACAGTTTTCTACAATAGATCTCGACGTCGATAAATTTATATTTGCTATTGAAAATCGATCAAATTCATCTTCATATTTTCTTAAATCTTTGTAATGAAGTTGAAATTATCCATTTATCGATCTGGTTCGTAAAAAGAGATGTATCCAATATCTTCTGTGTCTGTTTATTTGTGTAAACAAAAACTAAATAGACAGTGTAACTGCAGTGTCCTGAATGAGTTTTGTATTATTAACCATTCTTGTCAAAGAAGGATCTCGGCTACATATACAATCACTACGGCGATAAACTGCGAAGCCAGTACTTTAAGTGACGCAAGGCTGCTATACCGCTGCCCCCCAACAGTATAAACCGCGCATTGACGCAGATCTGCGTCTCCGCTACCGCGTCGCGCGCATGATTACGCGTCTCGCGCTCCGTCACTGGGTGCGGTGCAGTGTGATAATCACCTTAAATAAAATTATTGTGTCAGTACGTATTGAAAACTTTTACGGCATACAATTTTGACGATATACTAATAAATAACAAATAACGCACACACTAATAGCCCCGCATTAGAGAAACCCTGTATCGCGGGTGCCATGGACATACACACAGAAACCACAAATTACACCCAACTCACGAGAGAAATAAATATAGGACATACAAATATTTCTTTCGGTCTGGGGATCGAACCTGGGATCTCTCTGGGATACTATTTAACTATTACTCCATGTTGTTGTCATTTAAATAATCGCTGACTTTATAATATGCTTTTCTTGTCAATAAATTGAATAAACGGTTTTTGAAACTGACAATATTATTTGTATCAAGTGCTTAATATGATTTGGCAGCTTATTGTTCAGTTTTCCTTTTAAATTTTCTGTCTTTTTTCAATTTATAATTTTGCAATTTTAAAATAAGAATTTTGCAATCAACCGATGAAAATATGCTAAGTACACATGAGGTTTCAAACAACTGCATTTTTATAGCATTCAATACATGTTGTATAAATTCAAGATCCTAAGGCGTACACCTCAAATGGAAACAGATCAAGCCACTGAAGCCGGAGTGGCACTAATGCAATAACAGTGCCCCGAGATCGCCAAATTGCGGCTTCGTACACCGCAAGACTCGAGTGGTTTCTCCCAGAGCTATTGTGAAGCTCAAACTGTGAAATTACTACGAATAAGTATAAATTTGTCTCAACACGATATAATAATGTCGTTAACACCCATACCGACATTTTTGTATATTAAATGACGGGATAAACAAGTCGCGCATCTGGAGGTAAGCTAATACGCATTATAGTTGCAGTGTCACTGAGAGTTTTAAATCGTAAAGATCTTAGAGGCACTGCCAGTGCGCCTGTCATCCTGAGACATAAGTTGGAAAGTCCCATGGGTCTGTAATTTCATCAGTACCATTAGACTTCAAAATCACAACTTTGTAATGCTCACATTACTGCTTGGCGGCAGAAATAGGTATGATCTACTGCTACTGATATTATTATATATTAATAGATTCTGGACAATTTACAAACTGGATCTCGAGGTGTCCGTGAGCTTTAAGTTTAAAGAAATTAACATTCCGATTGTTACACATAGGAAATGAAACTATTTTTCCGGATTACAATCCGGATTTAAATGTATATTTGTTTATTCAAACAAGCCGACGTTTCGGGCCCTTTACAGGTTCCATTGTCACGATTGAATTATCATTCCTACATTCTTGTTAAGAATATTATTATATCGAAAAGTTTCGTGTAATATAGGTCCCATTGTTACGGCTGACAGTATTATAGTTATAGTTATTTTTTGCCTGAATGGATTGCTGTCCAATATTAATAATTACAATATATAGAAATTCAAGTTTGGGTTTCATAACGACCAGTATAATTGTAGTTTTTAAGCCAGTTTCAAATTTCATGCACATCGGTAGAGAAATGGCCGAGAAATTCCGTGTGTATATTGAGCAATTTGAATGAATATCAAAAAAGCTCTCCTGGCTGCGCGTCGATAAAAACGAAACAAATTCATCACAGCACTGAATGCGTAATCAACAAAGACTATACCAGCAACTTTAGATGGAAAGTAACCATATTTCGAACCTGTAAAAGAACCCACAGGCAGTTAGTAGGCGGTCTAAAGCGAAATTGGTGTAATCCAATCTCGTTCGGCCACCGGTAATTTGTACCGCCATAGCAGCCTTCGATAGATTGCTATCGTTGTATATGTTCTCATATGTGTTAGCTATGAAATATTTAACTAGCCTCAGGCTTTAGTGGAGGAGTTTCTAGATTAATATGGGTTGAAAATTGATTTGAAAGATCGATATTTTGCAATGTTGTTTATCGATTTTCCTCAATACTAAACCCTTCAAGGACGTTTTTTATGAAATCTTTTTAAACGTAACTGTTTACACCTGCGAACACCTTTTTTTTTTTTTTTTTTTTAAAAAAAAACACACACGCTGGCCTTGTCATAGCGTGCAGGACTAGTGAGAACCATTGAAATTGTTGTCTTACTGTGACAACGCTATCTACGCGAAAAATCACCATTATCATCAACCCTTTTATATGTTCCACTGCTGGGAACGGATCTCCTGTCAGGCGGGGGTTTAGGCCACAGTCGGCCACGCTGCCCCAATACGGGTTCAGGACTTGACACTTTTTTCCTTCACCGAAAAGTTCGTGGTAAATATCATATTAAATATCGCGCATGAATTTCGAAAATTCCGCCCGGATTCGAAACCACGGCTTTTGCTTGAGAAGCGGTAGATTAAATCATTATGCTAATGTCTATATAAAAGATTTTTTATGATACTAAGTCATGGGACGAACAAATCGTATGTCGATGATAAGCGACACGCCTGTTCATAACAGTTGCAGTGCCACTCAGGGCTATAAATCGCAAAGATCAAGGAGCACTGCCACTGCGCCCGTCACCCTGAGACATAAGTTGAAAAGTCCTATGTGCCTGTAATTTCTTCAGCACCTTACCATTCAAAACCGAAACGCACTTCATGTTCACATTATTACTTGGCGACAGAAATAGGTAAGGTGGAAGTACCCCGGACGATCTCTGTCACAAGGAGATCTACTGCAAAAAAGCTATATAAGGACCATGACGTCATTACTTTATAAAAATAATACCAAAACTTTTCACTTCAAACGTCACAATGTCACGGTGTCTCTCTATAACCCGTTATCCGAGTCAGTAGCTTAAATTATCCAACGTAAACTCCAGTCCTCACATAAAATTAATTCCCCCGCAATCATAAGCAGCATGAAAATGAAATATAATGCGCCATAACAAGTCAGTTGACGTGATTATCAGACGGTGCAGTTTGAACAATACATGTCAAGTCTGGCTTTTCACACTCGGCCAAATATCTCTATCGACACTTCAATGTATAACCAATTTTAGTCTCTGCCCGTTGAAAATTTGAATTCAAAATGGTTCCAAACCGTTGCACAAAATGTGACGTTTTGAAATTCAAAGCTCCGTTTCCTAAAATGAATCACAAGGACTTAACGCGTTTAAGCTGACAATTGAATGTCAACTTTATGTCAATCAAGTAAGGTTGATTGCCTATGGGGGATTTGTTTGGGTTGATTTTGCCCGCATGTTATATGGTTATCTTTGTTGCGTTTGGGTGAGGGGAAGGGATGCGGGCTGGGGAGAGGGTTCCTTTTGTTTATGTTTGAGGAAATGAGGAAACAAAAAGTGTTTTACTATGAAACTGTAATACAAAAGATTGACCTGATCATTAATTTTAATCTTTTATATCGACAACATTGGTCCCAGACTCGTAATATCTTATACACCAGCGCAGTACAAATAAATATTGAAAAATAAAGTCTGGATATCAATTCAGACGTCGACAACCGTCTGAATTTTTTTGTATGTAAATCATACATATAATTTTGATAGCTCACACATTTTTGAACCGATTTTGATGATTCTTTTTTGTTGGAAAGACGATACCTCAGTATTGATCTCATTTAAATTTGAATAAAATATTCAACCTCTAAGGGTGCAAAAACTAGGAGATGAATCCGGTTTCGCGCATTTTCCGTCAACCGATTTCAATAAAACTTGGGAAATAGATGTAAATCCACGAATTTTTGGATGTCGATTTTTTCGACTTCGGTTCTCATTTCGACTGTATGTTTTTTTGTACGTATGTTACGCGATAACTCCGGTATTCGTGAACCGATTTTCATGATTCATTTTTGTTGGAAAGAGAGTACCTCCATAGCCACCCCATTTAATTTTGAAGAAAATCATCCACCTCTAAGGGTGCCTGTTCACGAATGAAGATTAATTTTTATAAATAGCGCCTACATTTTTTTATAAGGAGCAATTATTTTAATGTTTGATTTTGCTATTCTCCAATTCAAGGCGTTTTTCTGTCTCAATATACTATGAGTACTGAGAACCAAATTTTATTATCTCCTGTGCCAAGTTCCGTATAGTGGCGAACTAGGGGATGAATCCGGGTTTGCGCACTTTCCGGTAACCGATTTCAATAAAACTTGGTAATTATATGTACTTCCACGTATATTTTGAGGTCGGTTTTTTTTAGTACTCTGTACTGAGATTATTTATAATTAAATTATTAACGTTTATGAAGGTTAAGTTGCAATACCTCTCGCTAAGGATGACGGAAAACACGTAATGAAACCTGAAAACGGTTTATTTTATTTCACCTGAAAATTTGTTTAGTTTGATAGGGCATGACAATGCTAGCGGTAGCATTTTGTTGTTCCAATTAATTTTGTTAGATAATAATCAAGGACATTTTATCACGATAATTATCATCATAATTATCAATAATATCATATCGATCCCTGATTCACAAACCTTGGAAAACTTGTGAAATCCCAAACAAGCATTGATAAGCGTATTTCCCACAGCCTCTCCACTATATTAGTCACAAATAACTCCCCGAAAATTGCAGCGGAGTTTACAAGATGCCAGTACATAGTTAAAGGCGTGCCAAATTGGACTCGATTCAAACTGACGGCTGCAAAGAGGGTTTCAGGAATAGTGTGGGCCTTTACCCTTCAGTTCTCTGCTCGCTAGTACCACTGGTGTAACCGGATCGGAACCCAGGCAAAATTTGCTGACTGAATATCTAAGCCTTTTTTCAGAGAACTTTATTAGTAATGGTGTGGGTTTCCTGTACGTCTGGCGCACTCTAGGCAACATTCGTCGAGTACCTTACGCCGATTGGCAAATCTTTTCATTACGTTCGCAAGCATAGTAGTGTATGCCAACGATAAGCTTAAACGTAAACTACCATTGCTAATTTCGGACTCTGCATTAAGACAGGTCTATTTTGCACATATGGGGCAACTCCACGGATGCTAATAGAGTCATGCTAATGCAAAAAAGTGCCGTACACGTATTGTTTGAGGTAAAGCATAGACATTCCTGCATAATGACCCATTATTCACTTTACATGTATAAATTTTCATTTACTACCGTAAATGTGTCTGGCATCCCACTTCGCTGTGCCGATCATTTGAGAACAGTCCCCCGACGTATGGCACTTGCAGAGAAAAAGCCGCGCGTCATCGGACCTACTTTAGGTCTTTTCTCGGAAAACCCTTTATGTAAATAAATTTATGGACCTAAAAACGTAACTCAATTGAGTATTTTTGACATACAATAGTACAAAAACCATTTTCTCGGTCATGTATTTGTTATCAACTTATCACGATTTCAATTTTAATTTTGACTTATGTTAATTCATAATTGTTTATAAATGATATATATATATTATATATTGTTAATAAATTTTTATTTATTGTGTATTTTTCATTTTATAATTTTCGTTTTCGTTTAACGATCTCAATATAATTTCTTATAATTTGACATTAAGTAGTGTAATGTATACTGTAATATATTACATTTAAGAGACAAATTAATCTGAATCTGAGACGAACCACCACCGTCTTCCAACAAACCGTGACAATCGCTATGCACGGAACGAACCAGCGGACATTACGAATTTTCGTATGTGCGTGTTGCAGCTCCTTGTTTTTTTCTGTTTTTAACGACTTTTTTTCTGTGAGAAATCTATGAAAAGTTATCTTCACTCAGCCAAGTAATTCACATTTAACTGCCTCTGTAGCCGAATGGTTACCATGCCGGACTACCACGCAGAGGTACCGGGTTCGATTCCTGTGCCGGGAGAAATATTTGTATGGCCTACATTTATTTCTCTCGTGAGTTTGGGTGTAATTTGTGGTTGTCTATGTGTGTGTGTGTGTTCATGGCACTCGCGATATAGGCTTTCCCTAGTACGGGGCTATGAGTGTGTAAAAAAAATTAATATCATGGTGATCAAACAGCATGACATTTAATATACTTAAAATTTAAAATGTAATATGTTGTTTTAAAGACAATGTTACAACCACTATTCTCCCCTCAGCATACCCCTCAATCTGAATAAATGTAACACAATCATAACAAAAATCAATCAAAACCATCAAAGAGCCCTCTGTCATTTAATAAATAAAAGCCACAAAAGCCGCGAAGAACGCACGCTAATTCGATAATCGCATGATTTGATTGTTACGTCACAACGGGGCTGTGACGTCACAATGTTTCTATGACGTCGTGTAGCCGAGGGCAGACAAATGCGATTAGTCGCGTTTTTTGTGCATGGCAATGCACGAAAAGGGTTTAGGGAGGCAATTCATTTGGGTACATAGAAATTTGTAGTTCTCTCTTGCATTACATGACCATAATTGACACCCTAACATTCTTTATCATCATCATAAACTCATACGTCCCACTGATCGGTACGGGTCTTCTCTAAAGAAAAGGATCGGGGACATCACACGTTTTACATAGGATGTGAACCTTTCAACGCGATGTGTGTGTGAACTTAGTAATGAAACTCACATGCACATATATTATCGCCACAGAGATTCGAGCCGTGAACCTCTCAATTGAGAAACAACCACTCTCCCCCTGAACTACCATCACTCTACTACTATAAAGATAAAAAACTTCATATTGTTATAATTATCAATACAAAGATCGAATACTCAGAAAATATTCTGTCGATCCGGCCGGATTCGAACCGACGTCTTCTAGCACATCGTGTCAGACGCTATGCTAGAAGACGTATATATCGATCGAAGGAATTTTTTCTGAGTGTTCGATCTTTGTATTAATAATTATAACAAACTAGTGGAGTAATTTCACAAAAAAAATAATTAATTGAATGTCAATTCAATAAAAATTTAACTTCATATTGTTCTTGTAAAAAGCAGACAGAGACGTTTGCCTTTTGAATAACTTGCATCGAGTCAGGGTATTTTATAGTATTTTTTTAGATACAGTAAAATCACAATGATTTTGAATATTTATGTATAATACAATAAAATATAAATATTATTCATATACAAGAGAAAAAATAAAAATGTTCTCCACATCTAGTTAAAAATAATTTTTTCACTTCCCTAGCTCGGAAAGGCTTTCTTCTTTACCAATTTTTCTTCTATCTCATATAATTATCGCTTTTTTACCACGCTCAGGAATCTTAAGGGTCGTATTCTAGAACTGTACTCGATGCTCAAGGCAGGACTTGAGTATGGTATAAAGCACTCGAAATCATACTCAAGTCCCTGCCATTAGGGTCGTATTCCCAGTGCTTGTGTTTCCAGTGCAATCCTGACTTGAGCATTGAGTAGAGTTCTAGAATACGACCCTTAGGTTCCTTCGCTTGTTCAGGTTTCAATACAAGCACTGGCGTCAAACAACTTTATATTGCATAACAAATAACCATTTTTGTATGATAACAAGTGACCGGACGAACAAGTCGAGCGCCTGGTGGTAAGCGACACGCCTGTCCATAACAGTTGCAGTGCCACTCAGAGCTTTAAATCGCAAAGATCTGAGTGGCATTGCCACTGCTCCCGTCACTTTGAGACATAAATTGACAAGTCCCATGTGCCTGTAATTTCACCAGCACCCTTACCCTTCAAAACCGGAATGCGGCAGAAATAGGTAAGGTGGCAGTGCTACCCTTGACAAACTCCTTCACAAAACGAAGACCAAGAGCACTACTTGTTAAATTTAATCGAGGATCGCACCCTGGGGCATCACGCCCGGGAGTACAGGAACGTTTCGTGGCTAAACTTATTCTTGGCGAAAGTCGCTCCCAATCTGACCTCTGGAGGGTTCAAAAAGGCAGTACTGTTGTTTGTGTTCACAACAGCTTTCATCATTGAAGCACAAAATTTCTACAAACTCCAACACATTTTACTATAACACAATGATACACTAAAAATAAAACCACTTTTTTGAACAACAATAAATGGATCCGTACGAAAAATAGGCGTCACCCGGGAGGGTTCTACTTATTCCTTTTTTCCCGTTTCCCTTTGGACATTCATCCCGCAACCCTTTTTTTGGGCCCCTGACGTTTTAGCCGCAACTTCCCGGCGGACTTTATGGAATAAACTCATTTTATATGATTAATTAGAAGAATGAAAGAGCAGTGAGTATAAAGGGTTTTGAAAGGATTAAAAAAATATTATAATAAAAAGTTTGGCTCTCTTATAGAACCATTTATATCAACTTTTATGCGTGGGAAAGAGAACGTTTTCATGGACGCCATTTTGGTCCGAACCAGGTGATATGCCTGATTTCACTGCGATGTGAACCCAGTGACCTACGAACTAAAATCTCCTTCCCTGACGATTTACATCGTATTGGAATTTAATTCGTCATACTAATAAGCCCTTCTAACATCAACTTATTTCTCCACTAACGTTAACAAGATACGCGCTAAAGCATTTTAACGGCCACAATACAAATATTCATTATAGCACACTGGGACAAATATATAATAATACAAAAAACAATAAAACAAAAAAACCAGGTACACAGGCGGCCTTATTATTACATAGCAATCACGTCCGGGCGACCTTCGGGCTATAGGAAAAACTGTAAGATAATAATGAATGGAGGGAGCAACAGAATACGTATTTAATACACATATTGAAATGCACCAAATGACGAAAAGAATAACAATAGTCTAAAACAGACATCCAAAATAATAATAATAAAAAAATGAATAAATAAAAAAAACGTAATAATTGCATAAATTGAAAGTAGATTTATAAAAAACATAGCATTTACATAATAATTTTATATTAAAAAAATATAATATATAATACTTAAAAAAACAATAAATTAATTAATGTTTTTTCATGATCATCATGGTCAACCCTTTTTACGTCTCACTGTAGGGCACGGGTCTCGCGCCGCTGGCTCTAATGCGGGGTAAGTGATTTTTAAATTGGGGGTTTTGTCACTGTATTTCCCGTCACTACTATTGCTACAAAATAGAGGCGAAAAAACCTGCTTATTAATCTTAGATATTTAAGCGTTGCACATTTTTAAATAAGCGTGGTTAAAAAAGCGCTTTCTATTTGAAAGATTTTTAGTTTGAAGCTTACAAAATCATGAAGAAAAACTTATTGGAGCATCGTAGCGCCATCTTTGTAAAATCGTTTAAACTAATTTGTTTGCCTGTTTTATCGACTGACAGATTCTATTGCTAAACTCTTTAGATTATGAGTTAAGGCTTCAAGTCCCTCTTCCCCGGTGTTCCCTTACCCCACCGGACCTAGACGCAAAACAATTCACGTGATCTGAACATACATGTTTCGAATGAAAACTTTTCTAAAATGCTCGTAGTATATTGTAAAATAAAATGCGCATTTCCCGCAAAAGTATAACAGTCGACACGCGTCGTTAAATCCCACGGCTCCTCTATTTTGGTTCACACTTGACTTCAGTTTACTGCAATGAGGTTTTAGTTGAACTTTACTCACATTTTATATTGGACATTCTTTTATTGAGACTTGTACAAACAGAATTTATTAACGGTTCCACTTACAAGCAGTAAAGCCATACTGCAGTAACGTGAGCATTACTTCGTTTAGGGTTTAAAAGGTGAGAATGCTGACGAAACTACAAGAACATGGGACAGATTTTTGCAAATTTAATGCTTTGATTGGCATTTCAACTGTTATGGACAGACCTGTCGCTTCCCACCAGGCGTACGACATATTCGTCCCATATTCGTGCCATACGGCACTCGATTTCGTAATAAAAAAGATGTTTACCTGTTCTAGCCTATAATAAAATTTTACTTCTAACTATAACTATTGAATAGGTCACCCTCTGCCACTAGTTGGTGTTGTATTGCAAATAGTAATAGTAATATGCCTCAGTGACGGAAGACTAGACTGTCACGCAGAGGTCCCGGGTTCGATTCCCGGGCCGGGAGAAATATTTATATGACTTCATTGACTTACAATTATATGGACGTCGGGTCCGCGCTAAAAAGTGTCCGAACTTATAGGGCGTTAAATCGTATACAGAGCGTCATTCACGCTTTAGTCTTCGTTTGTTCGACTGACAGCGAAGCAAGCAAAATTAGACAGTACTGCGATGACATTACAATTTAAATTCAACGTTTTAGCTTTTTCATATTCCTTTACATGTCATTACGTTTAAATAGGTTGACTTGGGACATTTTTTTCGTGGTTTTTGTATTAGACCCGTCGTCCATTTATTTGTAAGTCAATGTGTGACTTACATTTATTTCTCAAGTATGGGTGTGATTTGTGGTTATCTATGTGTGTGTGTCTATGGTACCCGTGATACAGGGTTTCCCTATTGCGGGACTTAAAAAAATGTTGAAAATTACAAATGTGTTTTACAAAGAGCAGCCGCTAGAGTTTCTTATTCATTCATCACAAGGGAATCTGCCTTAAGAATGAGAGTTCGTCCAGGGAAGTACTACCACCTTACCTATTTCTGCAGCCAAGCAGTAATGCGAGCATTACTGCGTTCCGGTTTTGAAGTGTAAGGGTGCTGGTGAAATTAGAGGCAAATGGGACTGGTCAACTTATGTTTCACAGTGCCTTTCAGATCTTTGTGATTTAAAGCTTTGAGTGGCACTGCAACTGTTATGGACAGGCGTGTCGCTTACCACCAGGCGACGACTTATTCGTCCCGTCGCCTAGTATCATAAAAAGAGAATAATATCGTCCAATCAATGTGACAATTTCTAGGGTACGTGTAATATTATAATATGTACATATGAAATAATATGTACATATGAAATAATAATATAAGAAATAATAATATATGAAATAATAATACACAACAAAATTAATTAACTATATTATAACAAGTTAATTATATACAAAAACGGCCAACTCCACTTCAACACCGCTTAATTCGTCAATTGGAACTTCCTAAACTAATTGTCCCAACTCGTCACCTATTCTAAACAATGTAAAGTCTGTACCACACTAAGTGGAGCTCCAATTACGGGACGGACAAAGCAACAATGCGAATATCTCGCTGCTACTAGTTTTAACTCAGTTAATGTACACAGGGACGGATTGAAAAACTTTCAAAGATAAATTAAAAATTTAAAAAATTAACAAAAATTTATTGAAAGATTTTTTTTTATTATTATACCACAAGTGACAGGAAGAACAACGCCCACGCCTGGTGGTATGCGACACGCTTATCCATACCAGTTGCAATACCACTCAGAGCTATAAATCGCAAAGATCTGAGGGGCACTGCCACTACCCTCGTCTCCCTGATTCATAAGTTGACAAGTCCCATATGCCTGTGATTTCACCAGCACCCTTACTGCTTGGCGGCAGAAATAGGTAAGGTAGCAGTACTTCCCTGGACGAACTCTTTCGCCGGGACCTCTACTGCTACTAAAGATATTAAAACCGGGAAATAATTCATGTATTACATGACAAAACATGTTTCAGGGCTCGGCGTTTGCCAATGCACATAACAATAAAATATTCTTAAGCAAAGTATTATGATTTTTTTATGTAAAAAAAGACCTCAAATGTTTGCCCGCTTTCGCTGCATATACATGAAAATAACACAGTCGAATTGAGAGTCTCCTCCTTTTTTTTGAAGTTGGAAAAGAAAATATGTATTAAGAAGCAGGATTAGCCGTATAAGCTTATCTTTTTCTAGAACTGACTCTTCGCAACTGGTAGGTCAAATCAAAGTCAAAGATTATTTATTCCATAGGTAAAATAAATTTACACTTGAAAACGTCAGATTTAAGCTACTGCTCGTTCACTACGTTGACCTCCATGAGAAGAACGAGCAAGAATCTCTAGGGATTGCTCTTTTCAAATAAACTTAAATGCTATGGAATACACTTTGAATCAAATTTGTGTGGATTCTGGAGCCATGTCGTCTTTTCATACATCTTTATCTAACACGTAGTCTTCAATTTTGTAATATGATTTTTCGATCAAAATATTTTTAAACTTAGGAAATGATAAACTTAATATATGCTCCGGAATCTTATTGTAAAAAAGTATACAGTTCCCCATAAAAGAGTTGTTTACCTTGGTTAAACGAAATCGTGGTACCATGAGTTTGGACTTAGCTCTAAGGTTAATATTAAGGATATTTTCTTTCTTATAGAAATTATGTATATTGTTACGGGCATATAAAATACTTGAGTAAATGTACTGTGATGCCACAGTCATGATACCAGTCTCCTTAAACTTTTCTCTGAGAGAAACCCGAGAGCCTAGATGGTACACAGAACGAATCGCTCGTTTTTGCAATACAAATATGGTTTGA
>NW_020653856.1:745787-860228 GCF_003589595.1 Hyposmocoma kahamanoa
CAAATATGGTTTGAATATCTGCCGCTTTACCCCACATGAGAATCCCGCAGGACATTATACTATGGAAGTAACTAAAATAAACTAGTCTAGCACTACTAACATAGGTAAGCTCACGTATTCTGCGGACTGCGTATGCAGCGGAGCTTAATCTGCTGGCCAGGGAAGATATATGTGGAAACCATTGAAGTTTACTATCTAAGGTCACTCCCAAGAAGACTGCTTTATTAACAAAGTCTAACTTTTCTCCGTTTATTTCTATGCTTGGACTAGTCGATTTCACGTTAGGTAATTCAAATTTAACACATTTTGTCTTCTTGGCATAAAGCAATAAATTGTTAGCATTAAACCAATAAACTACTTTAGAGAGGGTATCATTAATATGGTCATAGTTAATGTCATGTCATTCTGTTTTAAAAATCAAGGATGTGTCATCAGCAAACAACACTATTTCGCAATGGTCCTTACCAAAGAATGGCAAATCATTAATATAAATCAGAAATAAGAAAGGCCCAAGTATTGAGCCCTGCGGAACACCCATTTTTACCGGAGAACCCAAAGAAGTCACTCCATTTATGTCTACTTCCTGAATTCTAGGTAAAGGAAAATGTATATAGATATATTATATAGTCCGATAAATATCCAAAACCGGCTCTGAGCTCGTTGAGAAATTTAACAAACACTCGGTTACTAAGACGCGCTACTATTCCTTTGCCGTTTCAGCTTTTCTCAAACAGCTTTGATTGAAATATTTTGGAATAAGCAGACTTTAAAATATAATATGCTAAAATATTACCTATTAAAACCCAACAATTTATAATGGGAAGTGCGCTAAATGCCCAATGTACGCTAAAATGTGCTTGATATTGTATGCATCAGAGTCGAAACATAACACCCGCGACGTCGCATCGCAGAAATCTACGAGTTCGCACGACGCATGGACGTTAATCATCTTTATGTTTTTTTGCTATACTTTCTTATCAATAACAGCAGTGAAACACTCTTTTTACGATCCACGTCGCAACCTAGTTTAAAACATACGTTCAGTACGGTATTTTTATTATCATGGGCGCTTATGTGTTTATAGGAATTATCTGGGTTGAATCAGTTCATATTATTATACTATGAATATTTATAGCAGAAAGAATAGACGTCGAATATAACGTAGATCAAATGGCGTGTATTGCAAATCGCGTGTATTTGGTTTTTTTTTTCAAACACAACCAATATTTTGCGATCTTTCAGGTTCCATGGTCACGGCTAATTGATAACCAATTACGAAAACCTAAAAACTCAATACAGTGCAGTTAAATGAATCAGTTCTGTAAATATAGTTCAGAAAAAGATCGTTTACATTAATGTTTTTCTAGGAGTAAGGAATCTCTTTATCACGGGTGCCATGGACTCACGAGATAAATAAATGTAGGCCATATAAATATTTCTACACGATGCAAGCCATTGCGATGGCAAGCATTACAGTGTATGCCATCGATATGAGAAGAAGAACTAGCAGCACCAAATCTTTCTTCATTGGAGTCGGATCCGGGACCTCTGCGTGGCAAAATGGCAACCGTCTGGCCACGGAGACAGTTACTTTATTATAGGAAATGAAACTATTTTTCCGGATTTAAATCGCGTATATTTGTTTTTTCAAACAAACCGACGTTTCGGGCCCTTTACAGGTCCCATGGTCACGGTTGACTGAGGTGGTACAGTCTTCAACCAGTTATGTCTAATATTAATGCAAACCACCCTATTTTTTCACTATATTTACAATAGTTATTAATTAAATACCTTATTTTTAATTTTACAAAGAAAACATTCCAATTTACGCTACATTAAGTTTTACAAATTATTTTATTGAATGAATTTTTATTAAGTTTAATTTATTATTAATTATTAATAGAAATTAGAATAAACTAAAACATATTAATTAGTACTGCAGTCTTATGTCTGTTTGGGATTTTTCATTAGAGGAAATACTGGATCCCAAACTGGTGGTACGGAGAAACCATCTTCCCTGTTGAAATTAGGATGTTTTTTAATTTCAATGGCCTCTCGCAGCATCCTGGGAAGATAACGGACTTCTTTTGCAAGGTCCTGGGGTTTGTCAAACTTCATTAAATGTGTAGGTTTATCCATGACATGCTCGCAACAAATATACGCGATTTAAATCCGGAAAAATAGTTTCATTTCCTATGTGTAACAATCGCGAAAACCTAAGAACTCGATAGTTACTTTATTAGTTAATGTTAAACATAACTGGTTGACGAGTAAAACGATCTGAGTCAGTCGAGAGCATGAGACTTCTAAAGAGTCTGAAATGTTAGTTTATTTAAAAAAAAAAACAAATATACGCTATTCGGATCCGAAAAAAATTGTTTCAAATCCAACTTAGTTTGTATCTACAAAAAATATAATTATATTAAATATTTTAAATAGCGGTGGTAGCCTAGTAGAACAACTGTTCCATTTCTAAATTGCATGTCTTTTGTTTATTACCAATATTAGACAACACCTTTCTCTTACGTTGAAGAAAAACATCAAGTTCTAAAATTCTTCGAAAAAGCTTCACAACCTTCAGAAGTCCCCTGCCCTCATCAGGCCAGAGCGTAACGTAGGAAACCAAAACCCAGTAGTGGGATTTTTTTTATGATAGCAAGTGACGGGACGAACAAGTCGTGCATCTGGTGGTAAGAGAAACGCCTGTCCATAACAGTCACAAAGCTAACAGCTTTAAATCACAAAGATCTGAAGGGCACTGCCACTGCACCCATCACCCTGAGATATAAGTTGAAAAGTCCCACACGCCTCATGCGCCTCTAATGCCTGGCGGCAGGAACAGGTAAGGTGGCAGTACTTCCCCGGACGAACTCTTTCACAAGAATCTCTACAGCTACTGAAGTATTATGGTTTTAAATAAAAGTACATTTTACTGAACCGTGTTGTTTATAAAACAGTTGTGCATTAAATGCATGAGAACAAATCGAAACCTTAAAAAATAAAATAGCACCTCTCGCTTTGCGTTTAAAATTCAAACGTCATACTTCACTTCAACAGACGTGTGAGGGAAATAACGCACAGTGGGCCAGCGAAAGCTTTTTTGTGGACAAAATATCGCGCACTAAATCACCGCTGGCCCGCGGTGAGCGAGCAACAAAAGGTTATGGCCGTAATTAGTTTTTTTTCTCCCCCCACGCAATATTTCACTGTTTCAACCACATCTGTAATAATTTTCCAATTAAAATGTACTTTTGTTTGTGTTAACTCATTTTATTACCTCGTTTTTTGTAAAAAACACATATCGAGCAACGTGTGAATAACGATGTGATTTTGAGCCTTATGGGGTTATAACATTAAATCAACGCGTTTAATTTAATTCAAAATTTTTACATTAATGTCTGTAAAAGAACACTTGGGGTTAAAATTATTGAAAAAATTAACACTTTTATCATATTATGGAAATTTTTATTTTATTTTTTTATGTTTGTTTTAATATCTCCAGGTTAACAACAGTACATGTGGAATTACAATTCGGAAAATACTCAAATAGAGCAAAACTAATTATAGTTAATCACATGTTACAATAATAACAATTAAAAAGTAATTAGGTATGTCCAAACAAGTGAATATGCACCTGCGTGTGTGTAAGTTATGTTTTTATAACGGTATGCAATGAAATATTGTATAGAACATATACTACATTATATATGCGATAGATAATGTGACATCGTGTATAAAGATACAAGTAATTGTACTTAATATTAAATTATACATACCTGCAATGGTAACTCTGTGTATAATATTTACACTCCCTAGTTCTAAACTGCCTACTTAGTTCTAAACCCTTAAAAGATAAGAAGGTAGACTTGTGTAAATTTTTTATTTTAGTTTATTGTCTCTGCCCACTAAAAAAATATTTTTTTATTTGTGACTTAAGATTGGATTTGGAAATAAATAAAAAATCGATTGTTCGATCGATTGTTCATGAAATAAACGGTTGAAATGAAATTTGGTTTATTTATGGAATTTAACTAAGTCTTCTTTGCATCGCATCGATGACACACAACGATATTTATGTACTGGTGTTCTAGTTGCGGCGTTCCATACATACACTTTGTTTCACTGATGTGCGGTAAAGACACAACACTTCAATATCATAGTACTACTAGTATACTCAATATTATCTGCCTGTCTAGCACATTTCCAATAGGTACAGACTGTCACGTCTGTCCACTACTCTATCGATAGTGTTTTGTTTGGAACATGTAGTTGCTGTGAACTTGAGGCTACTTTGATGCACTTATTTTAACTTAGTATTACGCACATTTTAAAGACGCTAAATTATAAACTGACTTACTTACAATAGGATGAAACTTAAGGCCGCCTCCCAGTTTACGTCACTTACCTGAAACATAGAACAGTAAATTAGTATATACTTTTTGTAAAAAACACTATGATTGTGGGAGATCAGATAATAAATTGACTCGGTGAAATTTACTGAAAACAAGTTAAAAGTTTTAAGCGACACTTAGCAATTTTGAAGAGCTGTTAAATGTAGCAGCAGCGCTCCTTGTGAAAGAGTTCGTCCAGGGAAGTACTGCCGCCTTACCTACTTCTGCCGTCACGTAGTATTGGGAGCATTACTGTGTTTCGGTTTTGAAGGGTCAGGGTGCCGGTGAAATTTCAGGCACAAGGGATTTGTCAATTTATGCGTCAGGGTGACGGGCGCAGTGGCAGTGTCCACCAGGATCTTTGCGCTTTAAAGCTTTGAGTGACACCGGAACTCGTGCTATCACTTGGTGTCATAAGCATAAAAAAAAGATTGGTGGCTAAGAAATGGTTACAGGAACATTGAATATCCTGACGCGAGATGAGTCGAAGACATTGTCAAAGTCACCATCGTAAATCCACTAGCAAGATCTTGGTGGACAAGACAAACTACGGGACGCCTATAACTGCCAGTGGGTAAAGTTGGGCTGTAGATGATGGGAATGATGATGATTACAATGATTGTATTACAATTATTGGTATCTTATAAAGGCGACAGATAATCGATATTTCAAAACTATTCTGTAAATTATTATTTTTTAATGCCGTAAAAAATACGTGCTTGATCCATCAAAAACCTCTTTTTTTTATAACACCAAGTAATAGGACGAACAAGTCGTGTGCCTAATGTTGTGCTGTCCATAACAGTTGCAGTGCCACTCAGAGCTTTAAATCGCAAAGATTTGAGGAGCACTGCCACTACGCCCATCACTCAGAGACACACCTTTTACAACACCCTTACCCTTCAAAACCGGAATTGCAGGTCCCTGGTCGAACTCATTCACAAGGAGCTCCACTGTTGCTAAACTAAAGTAAAACTTGTTATGAACGGTATAACTTTGGCCTTTTCAAGCCGAGAGCGAATAGATATTATTTAGATGTGTATGGTCCATCTTCCGTTAGACGTCAAATGCACACTTATTTTTTAATTAAAAAGAAAATTTTAGAAAAATTCAGGATTCTTAAACATGTCTCTTAATAGAACAACTTTAAATAACCTGGTTGCAACAAAATTCACTTCCTTTTGTATTTATATTTTGTATATTAAATAAAAATCGGTCACTACATATAGCAGCTGTCGACTTGAATAGTGTCAAGCACATAGCTGGGTTAACCGCAGCGTTGCAGGGACATAACATTTGTGAACAGTGAGTGATGTTTGTATTTAAATTATAAACACGTCTGGCGCTACTGTTATTGTTAGCGGCGTACATCGGAAAAACTGGAAAACGAGGAGAATCTCAACGTCACACTCTCAATAATAAAGTAGCATAATTCGAAATGTAACACGAGATAGATTTAGGGCCCAATTATAATTGTTTTTATATCTAGTAAGATTACATAAGATTACAGATGTATTTGACTAATTTATGTTATTATTGACTTTCATTCATTTTTGACATGCGCATATTTTATGGAGGCTTAGAAATGTAAATTATGTAAGTTTGACATTAACATGATTTTTCGCTTTATTTTTGACATTGTTAATTTTTACTAATTTTTATTATATTTTTTCTTTACATATTTACTAGTTTTTGACAGTTTTTAATTATAATATTTTGTACATTATGCGACCACCACTAATTATATTTGTATGTTTCGACGAAACTGGTTGTAGTAGCACTGTTAATGTATTGAACTGATCTGATGAACTTATTGTACCTACTTCCACAAAAAAAAAAAACATTTTTGGGAACAGGACAAAATAGATTTTAAGGAAAATGATATGCGAAATAAAACTAATGCACAATTTTTCATGTAAACGCCACATCAGTTTGTTTTAAAACTATTTTGTAAATATCTCAAATATTGCTTTTCAAATTACGCCATTTTATTATTGAGGGTGCAAAATGCATGTACAGTCAGTCACCCATATGTCAAAAACAAACCTTGATTGATTATATTGGTTTATATTCAGGTAAGAAAATATGCAATAAGTTACTATTATATCGATAGCATTTGGAAGATTTTTTTTTAATAGTAGACAACTACACATACGTTCCTCTGATCCCAATGTAAGTAACTAAAGCATTTGTGTTGTGGAAATCGGAAACAACGATGGTACCACAAACACCCAGACCAGAGACAATATAGAGAACTTAGTTTTCTACACTGACCCGGCCGGGGATCCAACCCAGGACCTCAGAGATGGCGACACCATGAAAACCGGTATGCAAGCCACTCAACTACGGACGTCGTCAATGGATAGCCGAAGATGGTTTGAATTAATAAATAAATTATGTTAATTTGCTTATAAAAGTACCTACGCGTACGCATATCAGCACATGTTGTCACCTTATTATTTAAACTAATATAAAGCTCGGTGTGTTATTCACAATACAATTTTACACATTCTCAAGACAACTGTGTAATAAGTAAAAAATAAACTATTTTGGATTAAGTCACTTTTCATGTAACACAGCCATATCCTTCCACAGGAACAGAACCAAGAAAACCACACGCTTATTCACCGTTAACTGGCACGATTCATCAGAGACCTGGTAGTTCGCACTCGAGACGAATTCTATTAATTAAAATTGTGCTTAAGTGCTTCAGTTTAATCTGCAATGTAGATAATTGAATTCCCGTATATTGTCAAAAAAATCGTCATCATTGTTACCATACAGCAAATTGCATCGATAGGATCATAAGTTAAAAAAAATTAAACAAATATGTGTAAAACGACTTAGTAACTTAATAAACAGTACTACTTATTAATACCTTAAAATTAAATTTAGTTAAAATTCATATTGTTAAATTAATTATTTTACAAAATAATAACACACACACTCAACATATAACACACACACTCAACATAGCCCCGCACTAGGGAAACCCTGTGTCGCGGGTGCCATGGACACACATATAGACAACCACAAATTACACCCAAACTCACGAGAGAAACAAATATTTCTATATAGGTCATACAAATATTTCTCCCGGCCCGGGAATCGAACCTGGGACCTCTGCGTGGCAGTCCGGCATGGTAACTGTTCGGCCACAGAGGCAGTTATATAAAATGTATGTATCGTAAATTTTAATATTCTTTGGTAAACTTAAAATAAGGTGACATTGTCAACTTATGTGTCAGAGTGACGGACGCAGTGGCGCAGTGCCGCTCAGATCTTTGCGATTTAAAACTCTGAGTGTGTAGCATGTAGCTTATCATCAGGTGCACGAATTGTCCGTCACGTCACTCAATGTTATTAAAAAAAAAATAATAATATAATAGCGACATCTCTCGCCAGGACTGGTAGCTGTAAAGGTACTAACTGGGTGATAAATCTGTAATAGATTTCTCATAGATGGCGCTACGACTAAAAAGTCGTTGAAAAGACCAAGTACAAAGACACAACGCAAGCACATAGAAAAATTCGTGAGGTCCGTTGGTTCGTTCCGTGGCTTAGTTGGTGTAGCGTCTGGCACGGTATGCAAGAAGACGTCGGTTCGAATCCGACCGGATCGAAGGAATTTTTTCTGAGTGTTTTTTCTGAGTGTTCGATCTTTGTATTAATAATTATAAAAAATGAGGTATTGAAATAATATTTACATTTGTAACTGTACTGGTTTCTAAAATTAAAAAATGACGGTTTTATCACTGGAATTTAACAGCTAAATGTGGATATAATAGTTTTACGCGGCGGCATGCTACGGAGACTGATTGATGACTTTACCATCTCAGTCAGCCGTGACCATAGAACCTATAAAAGACCCGACACATAGGTTTGTCTTAAAAACAAATATACGCGATGTAGATCATTCATTTTCAATGTGAAACAACCGCAAAAACCTAACAATTATTTTAACTTGTCAGGATTTAATATCTCATCCACATTTATACACTTTCACCGAACAATTGGTTTGAAAACAAACAAAAAGCCAAGGACGTAAGTTTCTTTTTCACTAAGTCTGTCCTAACAGTGCAGCGGACTCAATTAACCAGAGTGTCCGTCTAAGCCAGCATTTGTCTTGACTCCCAGCGCACCAGAGGTGGCTGATAAATTGTTCTCTATTTACACGAGATAATCTTGAACTTCTCCTACAATACTAGCTATATTTTATAAACATGTGAACATGTAGGAGAATAGATTCTAATAGAAGGAACAATGACAAACTTAGATTCGTGTTTGATAAACAACTTTCGAATTCGGTTTTAGGTTCGAATAAGTTGTTACTTATTCGAATATAATGAAGTATTTCAAAGTTGTTTATCAAGTTAAGCAGTAGAGCACTTTGTGAAACAGTTAATCCAGGGAAATACTGCCACTTTACATATTTCACACCCACAGACATAGACACACACACGCACATACATTGTTTCTTGTTATGTTACGCTTTATTTTGTGATATTATTTACCGACGTTTCGGGCCCTTTACACGTCTCATGGTCAGTCAACCGTGACTTAAATCCGGAAAAATAGTTCCATTTCCTATGTGTAACAATCGCGAAAACCTAAGAAATCGATATTGTAAAAAAAGTTCATAAAAAACCTTTATTCGCAACATCCACTATAATAAACTGAAATACATTCAAATTGTATTCTGTTGCACACACACCATTCAAAACACTACGCCAAAACCGCAATGCATAAGTGTCGTACAAGTGTACATTGAACCTAAAGTTTAGTTTTAAAAAATTCAAAACTCAAAACCTCTGTGGAGCTGCCTATAAAATGCATTATTAAAGCACTAGACGGTGTACAGACTAGTTAAAGTATTTTACCGCCCACTTCTCTAATTAGAGTTGTGAGCTTTAGTATAAATCTCTGTCGATAATATGTTAACTTAAAATTATTAACTTTAGTTACGTTGTTACATTTCTTATTTTTATTTTTCTTTATGATATTTGAAGCATTTGAAGAAATTTACCAGTATTCTGAATTTTGTTCTGCATTAGTTTATAGATTTGTAATAGAATCATTGACTTACAATTATATGGACGTCGGGTCCGCGCTAAAAAGTGTCCAAACTTATAGGGCGTTAAAATCGTATACAGAGCGTCATTCACGCTTTAGTCTTCGTTTGTTCGACTGACAGCGAAGCAAGCAAAATTAGACAGTACTGCGATGACATTACAATTTAAATTCAACGTTTTAGCTTTTTCATATTCCTTTACATGTCACTACGTTTAAAAAAGTTGACTTGGGACATTTTTTTCGTGGTTTTTGTATTAGACCCGTCGTCCATTTATTTGTAAGTCAATGAATAGAATACAATAATTCACAAATAAATATTATGAATTATAAATAATTATACAAAAATGTTGAGAATTCTTTTGTTCGATACATATATAAAAATAATGTTAATGGAATTTACCATCGATATTGCAAACATCAGGTGCTCATCTCTAAATTCCCTATAGAGCAACTTTTATCCGAACAGTGCCGCAAATCGAGTTACAAGTTCACATTTTGTCGAGCGCCGATTCCATATGAGGACCACTATGCACTGATTATATTTGTTAATTTCATTATAAAATATCAGTTACTTTTTCGTGCACTATATACGTATATTCTATCCTATATATTACATCCTCTATAACACGTTGGTGGAAATTTATGCAGAACTAAATTATTTAGTCGTGACGACCTCGAATACTGTGTTGGGTATGACAGAAAAAGCATGAAAGTAGGGTTTTTTTAATGACACCAAATGACGGAACCTGTGCGTGGTGGTAAACTACACGCCTGTCCATAGCAGTTGCAGTGCCACTCAGAGCTTTAAATCGCAAAGATTTGTGAAGACATAAGTTGACAAGACTAATGTGCCTCACATTACTGCCTGGCGGCAGAAATAGGTAAGGTGGCAATATCTCTCTGGACGTACTCTTTCACAAGGATCTCTACTCGTGACATAGATACTGCTGCTAAAAATAATACCCAAACCTTTCACTTCATACGTCATAGTGTCACATATATCTCACGTGTCATATAGAGGCGTTAACCCCCGGCAACGGCCCAGCCGTCCGGGGTCAAGAACTCAGTTTCAAGAACCAGCGAACTATTGTTCGATATCGTATCGAGTGATACGCCTCAGAAATTCAACTGTTGTTCAAGTACCAAATTGTTAAATATTGATAAACAACTACTTCCACCTTGCCCATTTCTGCAGCCAATGAGCAATGTGGGCATTACTGCGTTCCGGTTTGGAAGGGTAAGGGTGCTGGTGAAATTACGGGCACATGAGATTTGTCAACTTATGTCTCAGGTCGACGGGCGCAGTGACAGCGCCCCTAAGATCTTTACGATTTGAAGCTCTGAGTGATACTGGAACTGCTATGGACAAGCGTGTCGCTTACCATTAGGTGCACGACTTATTCGTCTATAGCTATGGCCTAAACCCTCGCCAGCGAAGAGACTCGTGTCCAGCAGTGGGACATATAAATGAGTTGATGATGGTGTAAAAAACAATTGGGATTATTTCGGTAGAAGCCCTGCATGCTGATATTACTATAATTTAAATCAACGCCGAACTACGTGACTTCTTAAACATTTATAACTTTCATAATAAGATAGCAAACCAATATATATGTAGGAATTGTGAGTATAAGGATTTCGCGACCCCTTCTCGGTCGGGTATTTGTATAATTTCCAATTAAGTGGAAACTTTGCTGCCAGACCGATGTTCCAAAGGCGCTCTTTACATCCTTTAGAACTTTAGAATATCAACCTATATCTCACTAACTAATTCACGTTACTTTTAACGTATAAGAATATAAAGATTTAATAGCCTGGCTATACTTTCTTGGCAAAATCGTAATTACTTCGAAGAATACTTTCAGTGTACTAATATAGCGCATTAAATGTACGGTGCCTTCTTACGTGCAGTACCAGAGCGTAACCATGAATCGAGCTTTAGAAGAAGACGATCGGCTGACTTCGGTGTTGTAGAACGTCGTCTCTATCACGCACACATTTTTTTCTATAATGTCAAATTTTCTTACTGAAACTTTGTTTCAAAACCGTGTTCTGATTACTTAGTTTTAATCATCAACGCATTATACATCCAGCTGCACACAACACCGTATTCCAGGCTGAATGCATGGGTATCAAGTTGGCGGCAGAAGCAGTCATAGCGAGAACAGTAAAGATTCACTCCATTCGAATACTCTCCGACAGCATGTCAGTACTTCAAGCACTGAACGGCTATGACATAAACTCAGGGCTCATTTATGAATGCCATCAAGCACTCATGGAGGTATGTATACACAACCACGTAACTCTACATTGGATTAAAGGACCAATGGTCCAGAACAACTATACATAAAGTTACAAAAATTTCACTTAATAACACATGAACTACCCGGTTTGTAGACAGGCGAAGGTAGCACTCCCAACGCTCAACGCCAGTCTATCTCGAATAATAATTTAACTCAAGGCGAGAGCTTCGCACTCTAACTGCCACCCTAACGGTATGACCCGTCCATACAATAAACACCTTTTCAATTGCCAGCAAACCGAGGAGGCTGCCACGATTCCTGGAGGAGCTTGGGTGGCACGAGAGAGAGAGAGAGCGAGAGAGAGAGAGAGAGAGAGAGACAGAGCACCCAACACACGCAAAATAAGCGCCTTGACGTCGAGTTGCGGACACCAGCCCGTTACACCAAGTACCAAGTACATCCAGCTGCTGGGCACTGTCGCCTCTATGGAGAAGTTTGTGACCGAAAGGTTGAGTAATAGTGATTGAAAGTACGCTCGGTCAACATAAATACTGCTTATTGTAGAAATAAGGAAAGAGAAGGTACATGGAGGGGAAAGAACGGGTAAAGTAAAGGCTGTTACAAAACATAGTGATATAAAAAACAGATACAATGGCAATAAATGCTCCCATACAACATTTAATGTAAGTAAACTTACCCTAAAAGAGCCTGTTTTCGTACAAATACTTATGTTCTATAAGTAGTTATGTTATTCAATGGTATAACTAATCAGAATTCTAAGTAAAGGCGAGCACGTGTGCTCCCTTCGGAAATTTGGTAGAGGGTGGCGACGGAAAGAAGAAAAGTAAGAGTGATGACGAAAAGGGATTAAATAGCGATTCAAAATTTCAAAAGTAAGTGGTCAGGAACCAGAGAAAAAGGTGATAAAAAGGTGCGATGACGATGAAAGAGGTCGCAACTTCACAAGTTTAAGACCATAACCCGCAAAGTAGACTAATGCGGGTTGGCATGCCAGATATTCCAAGAAGTCGTAGATATTTTCCAACTTTGAAGTTTCATTGCGATAGTAAACTTATACTGATGTATACAAGTATATTACTATAAGCCGAACTCTAAGCCTACCTCGAGTTAACAAAATGCATGTATAGCTATTAAATTTCAAACGAAATACGTACGTTCTGTTGCAAACGAAATCGACCGTTATATAGTACATCAAAGAGTATAAAATTCCTGTTATTTACTTTACAAAGTATTAAAACTAGTTACAAAGTAACTATTTCTAGGTTAAACATGAAGAGGGGCCGAACTAATAGGGCTGAGAGAGGGTAGCGACTGCAAACCAATTATTTATTAATTTTATTCATGAGATTTGAAAACATGTTAACTCAACAACCGGATCAATTCCGATGCACCTTTGACTTTGCTACATAAAGGTAGAAAAATTTATATATGGCCGCACCCTGGGGGTTTTTATATACAACGCGAGGTTTGGATGCCTGCCTATTACTTTGGAAAACGTACAGTCAAAGTCAAACAATCGTTTATTCCATAGGTAAAATAAATTTACACTTGAAAACGTCATTTCTAAGCTGCTGATTTCCTTGGGAAGAACGGGCAAGAAACTCTATTGCACTTTTCAAATAAAATTAAATGCTATGGAATACACTTTGAATCAAATTAGTGTGGAATCTAGAGCCGTGTCGTCTTTCCATACATCTTTATCTACCACGTAGTCTGTAATAATGACTTTTCAATAAACATATTTTTAATGTAGTTTTTAAACTTGAGAAATGTTAGTCTTATTGTGCTCGAGAATCTTAGAAACGTATACAGTTCCCCATAAAAGAGTTGTTTACCTTGGTTAAACGAAATCGTGGTACCGTGAGTTTGGACTTAGCTTTAAGGTTATCCATTTGCAATCTTTTCTCATTTCCAATCAGAACATCAAAACTTGTCGAATTATTCTACGTATTATTGCCACACCCTCCGAACTCACCAGATTTGGCCCCATTTGGCTTTTTTACCGATTTGCATCAAAAGAGGAAGAGATAGCTAAAACAAAGGCTTATTTTTCAGTTTGACAAAAAATCCTAGGGTCGAAGACGTTGGAATATAATATAGGTCAAGGTGTATAGAGTTAAAAGGAGATTGTGTAGAAAAATAAACCATGATTAAAATAAATGTTTTTTTTCCTTCTCAAAATCACGGAGTCATCAAACTGTCTTCGTACATATTATTACCTAACTTTATAGTAATGTATTGTAGGAGACTGGAGCCCAAACTAAGCATACCTCGTGATATTGGCCTCCTGGCATCCAACCCTTAGAGCTGCAACGTAGCAGATGACCATCAAACATGGCTAATTACCATCCCATTTGAATTAGCCTTCAAATAAAATTAAAAATCCAAAAAATAAGAAGCTACGATGTCAAAGACAGCAAAGCCTTCAATTTATAAGTCCCCTCATTTTGCGTCGGGGGTTAAAAAAGGTGTGCGACCAAAAAATAATCAACCAAGTGGATAGTAGAAAATTAGTTGCGAACTAGCTGTTTCTAGTTTAAACTCGAATGAAGGCCAGTCTGACAGCGCCGAGTGGAAGGTAGCGACCGTAAAACAAACCAATTATCCGAGGAGGAGGTACAACATGGCCGTTTTATATAACACCAACTGGACTTTGATTTACTTAGTTAATGTCTTTTCAAGAGATTTATTGTTCCCACTGAGGCAAGGAAGGCAAGTTTTTTTATTGTAAAATAGACGAACATTCGGGGAAGATAATAGAAAAATAGGAAAAAGAAGGAGAGAATGACAAAAATGGCGCACAGCGAACAAATAATGAAGAATATCTAAGCGAACAGCTACAAGAGCTGACTATGAAACGTGTGTAGTGGAGAAGGCTATATCGACAATAGCTTGGGTCTTTTAAACAGGATGATGATAGCACTTGAATAAACCCCCCAATTCTTCCTTCCCGATGCTTGCTACAAAGGAAAGGAATATACCACCTATGTAGCACATTACACCAAGTACCAAGTACTATCTATGTTTCCTGAAAGCTGCAACTTTTGTAATTATACACAGAATAGGGTGCTTTGCATTTATATTAAACGTAACTGGTTGATAATTTTGTCATCAAAGTCAGCCGTGACCTTGAGTCCTGTACAGGGCCTTGGTTTGTTGGTAAAAATCCGATCTGATGAAATTGATAAAAAAAAAATTGCTTTATTTCGTATGTGTAACAATCCCGAAGACTTAAGAACATAATAGCTATAATTTCGTTTATTCAAGACTAGAGCGAATAGACATATTTTTAAACTAACGCGTGCCATGGTCAATCACACCGTTGCTTAACATGGGGTAAGATAGTGGTCAAGCGTGTGTTTATTATACATAAAAACAAACCAAAGTAAATGTATAGATTACAAATTCTTCTATATCGAAAACGATTTCGTAAACGACGGAAATTGCCAATTTTTTCAATTCTCTTCGATTGAGTAGCATCATTCACAAATCTATATCTTATAAGTAAGAAATAGATTCGAAAATGGCGTGTAAAACCAAGAAACGAAACATTACTGGATGAATTTGACAACGTTAACCAATGCAGGCGATGCGATTGCTATTGACAAGGGACTGGAGTTGAAAATCGCTTAAAAACAAAAGCATGAAACCGAGAGATATTTAAAAACGATTAAATGCAGCGTTTTTGGGGTGAATTCGAGGCTCGAGGAGACATTCTCTTAATTCTTTTCCTGTTTCCCCCGAACTAAACTTTTCATTTTGCGGTTCTAAAGGTTTTTTGGGTAATTTCGATTAATTCGTCTATTTTACTACCATATTTTTGATGGTACAAACGTTTGTACCTAACGTGTACAGTTTCGAACATTCTAAGATCAAAACCAGTCCTGAAGTAAATTTAGAAAAAAGAGGAGACTATGGCATCTAAAATTAATTTAAATTTAAAAGTCGCTAATTACCGCGTAAATTGTTTGTATAGCAATTGTACAGTGTTGTTCTCAAAACGAACCATAATTTTCCTTCTAAATATATTATTAGCTATCAAGCTGTCCTAGGGTACTGTAAACAGCGGTGGAATACGAGTATATGTGGTTCTAGTGTAAACCGGGGTTAACGGTCTACCGGCTCTGATGCTACAATACGGATTGGAACAACAATTTTGTCGCACAAATAAGGAGGATCTTAAACGGCGTTTTTTCAAACAAACAAACAATTCACAATGATAATCGCGGATGAAAACAACAGTAGAAGTGCGTTAAGCCTCGATTACTATCAGAACCGCTGTCGTCAAAACTAACTCATTCATAATTTGATACACCATTAAACGTTGAGAATGATTGATCGTAGTTTCTAATTTAAAAAGTAATAACAAATTCTGGACTGTTAATACAATTTGGCATATCGTTGAAAGTTCACAGTTCAAGAATTGCAAATTACGATAGTTACGTCTAATTTTATATTGAAATTTCAATCAAAGTGCTGCCATCTAGCGGTCAATAACTGAACGATGACTAATTCGAGATGTTTACTTAGTTCTCGAAAAAAGAAGCCAATTTATTAAACTTAAATAAAATAAGACTTATGATATAAAAACCAAAAACGTAACATAATAAGGCATTTTTACACGATTTTCGAGGTTTTGCGCATGATAGTTGACACGTCAATACCGTACAAAGGGAGAATAGCGAACTGAGCTTCAGTAGGTACATGGAACTCCGCGAACTGTTGCACACGTAACAAGCAAATTAAGTATTTCATAGTTGTGCTGTGACGCGATACATGCTGCCGTAGACGCATACCACACCTAGAGGCGCGGATAATGATTTTATACCGATTTATCGGATATCGAAGTTATAACAAGTAAAAGAACTAATATTAATTACTACTTCGGTAACTACTCTAGCAAACCATAAAGTTTTTAATGCCTGGGTCTGTCATTTAAAGAAAATAAACATCTTCAAAAATACGTCACGACAATCGTGTGTGTTATTATGTGGGCTGGTGATTTCGGTGTTTATTTATTGAAAACGTACCGTAAGTAGCGTTTTTTAAGTTTACCCTGAATATAAATGTTTATAAACTATACTTTGACGAGTAATTTCATGGTAAACGTTAGAACCACTCAAACGGAATATTATCATATTTATCCAAGTACACCAAAAATTTCATTAGTGCTTTTTAAGTGCAGGATTTGCGATGTATTACTGCATTTTATTTGAGGTGTTTTTGTTGGTAGTACGGAGGGTATTTATTTAGCAATGCAGAATAATAATTTTTATTTATAAAAACTTGTATTTAAACTGAATGGTTTTGCGAAATGGTTTTGGAATGCGAAACCAAATATTTTATTTAAATTAAATTTTGCGGTAGTAGGAGCGCATCGCGTGAGCGGCTAGACATGGGGCCTGTACAGAGCCCGAAACATTAGCTTATTTGGCGATAGTTTAATATCGTACGTGTAGCAATAGTGAAAATCTAAGAATTCGAGAAGAGAGTACATGTTTCTCCAGAAGGTATTATACTCACTTAATGATATTTTGACGATCTCGGTGGCCTAACGGTTTACTGTGGGTGCAGGATGCGAAGGTCCCGGGTTCAATTCCCGGTAAGACCAATTTTTTGACTTGAATTTGAAATTGTCTAAATTAGTTCTGGTCTACGTGTCCTCGAAAGTGCCTTAGAGTAAAATGTTTACCATCTATTATATGTTTAAAATCTTATAATGTTTACCACAAGTAGAATATCTTATTATCCGCCAAAAACATTGAAATCAAAAAATAACATTACATTTCCCCTAGAGATAGAGAAAAGTGGCAGGTTGTTTATTTGTCAAGCTTGACTCGAAAAATTTAATCCAACTCTATAGACCACTAATAGTGCCTAAGATCAAAACGGATCAAAGTCAAAAGTAACAAGCTTGATGTGCTCCCGACTATCCGACTATTTCTATGGTCTAAATAGTTTAAATAATGAATATCTAAAAAAATTGCTACAATTTCTTATTTCAAGGTCATCAACCTCTACACACAATATAAGGAAGGAACCCGGGTAATAGCCGTCGGATTACTATCGCCTCATCTCTTTGTGAAAGCCGCAGCTTCAATTGAGCCTACGATTGACTTTTCTTTTTTTAGACGATTGAGGAAAAGCTTCTTTAATTTTTTTTAGAAATATTCTGCATACATCTAGACCGCCGTGCTATTTCAACAAAGTGTTTTTATTTTGATCTATTACTAGATAATTATAACTGATATTTTTATACTTCTAAAAAATAACCTCAAAACTTTGCTTATCCGTTTTCGCTGTGTTTTGTTTTCATGAGAATTACATCTATATACTAAAGTTTTTTGAAATCAGTTAACGGAAAGTGGCTGAAATTCTAAAAAAGATCGAAATCGATTCACAAGTATCGGAGTTATCGCTTAATACACACACAAAAGAACCTTCTTTTTCATTCAGTTACAACACAAAAACAGTAATATAAATTAATTTTCAGAAAATAACACAACAAGGATATCTGTGACTTAGCTCATAGCTGAGACTTCATTTTACTATAGCCGGTAATGTTTAAGAATGCAGCACAAATTAAAATTAATAATCAAAAATATTTACGAACAACTCATAAGGGACAGATTTAAAAAAAAGCATATTCCAGGATTCCTTGTCAAATAGCCATTATGAATAGTGCTGCCCAAATGTAAGACCTAAACGAGAATAAACTAGTTTTTGTTCTGATATAGCACACTTAATCGTAGTCTTGCTGTCGGTCTTGCTGCAAGATTTTCGGAAATGTGGCTTAGAAGGTAATTACGACCTCTTGTTACTTATCAAGCTATCATATACATACGTTTGGTTCAGATTTTACAACAACGCATACAGATTAAATACATATTGACATAAGTATAGTGAATGCTAACGAAATAACAAAAAATAACTTTACAATATTTATCTTTTACGTTTTTAAATAGCAGTAGAGCTCGTTGTGAAACAGTTTATCCAGAGAAGTACTGCCACTTTATCGATTTCTGTCGCCAAGCAGTAATGTGAGCATTACTGGGTCCCGGTTTTGAAGAGTCAAGGTGCTGGTGAAACCCCAGGTATATCATCAGCATCAGCCTATCGCAATTCACTGTTGGATATAGACCTCTTCCAATGTGCGCCATTTCGCCCGGTCTTCGGCTTGTCGCATTCATCTGCTGCCAGCAACATTTTGCAAATCATCATACACTACGTTTTTCCCCCCATTGGTTGTGGGTTCATCGATAAATATGACCAACCCACTGCTATTTCCGCTTGCTTATTCTACCAGCTACATCGACGACCTTGGTTCTTTGTTAGATAACACCTCATTGGCCTCATTTCAGGCACATGAGTTTTATGAAATTTGCAATGGCAGTGTCCCTAAAATGTTTGCTACCGCCACATCGATTCGTCAATGTAGAAAGTAACTGTCGTCCCGCTAAAACATAGTACAACAGTATTCAATGGCAAACCTCCTACAGGGAACACTACTGGGGCCTAATCCGCCATCCTGGTCTAAATACTCATAACTGCAAGGCGAGTCTAAAATACGCACGATAATGATAACGGATTTCTCAGTGTCCCGTCTTCGTGATTCCCAAAAACATTACAGAGTAACTTGTCCTAAAAACTAAATAATAAGCAAAGTTTTCCCTCTGATCGAACATCCGCACAAGTGAAACGTCTTTGTCTCAAAGAAATAACGAGAGGATGTACTTTGCACTGATGACGGTACGTACCACTGGGCGAGTCGTTTGTGCGCGTATCGACGTCACAAAGACTTTAAGATGCATTTGTTAATGGAGGTTTGTTGACTGCTAGCAACAGTATAGAATTTTAATAAGTTTCAGGGAAAAGAAAATATGCACCTGCCGTTGAATGAAGCTTAGTGAGCAGCTTTCTTGGCATTCACTCAACTAGCAAAAAAAAACTAGCACAATCTACGAACGAAATTACTCGGTGGTTCCTGTACCGGTGTGCATGAAGTATGAAACTAGTATAACCCCCATAGACCCAACAAACTATGTGTACATTAAATTGACTACTACTTAAATACGAGGGCGGTTTGATAATACGTGACTTTATGGTTAAATAAAAACTTTTTGCGCAATTTATTGTTATTTCGTAATTTAGAACTTCTTAGTAAGCAACTGACGTTACTTTTAAAAAAAGCGCGAAAATAAACAAATAAAAAATAAAAATATCGAGTTCTTAGGTTTTCGCGATTGTTACACATGGGAAATGAAACTATTTTTCCAGATTTAAATCGCGTATATTTGTTTTTTCAAACAAACCGACGTTTAGGGTCCTTTACAGGTCCCATGGTCACGGTTGACTGAGGTGGTACAGTCTTCAACCAGTTATGTCTAATATTGATGCAAACCACCTTATTTTTTCACTATAGTGAAATTAAAAAATAAGTTTATAAAAAATAAGGTAAGGAAGTTAAATTCGTAAAAATATCGAGTTCTTAGGTTTTCGCGATTGTTACACATAGGAAATGAAACTATTTTTCCGGATTTAAATCGCGTATATTTGTTTTTTCAAACAAACCGACGTTTCGTCAACCGTGACCATGGGACCTGTAAAGGGCCCGAAACGTCGGTTTGTTTGAAAAAACAAATATACGCGATTTAAATCTGGAAAAATAGTTTCATTTCCTAAAAATAAAAATCTTAGGTGAGGTCTAGTGTGTTGACTTCCATAAAAAGAACGAGCAAGAAGGATTGTTCTTTTCAAATAAACTTAAATGCTATGGAATAATAACACTTTGAACTAACTTTGTGTGGAATTAAGAATCATGTCGTCTTTACATATATCGTTATCTAACACGTAGTCTTAAATTTTGTAATATGACTTTAAAATACATTATAACACATTAAAATATTTTTAATGTAGGTTTTAAACTTAAGAGAACCTAACCGGTACACAGAATAAACCGTTCGTTTTTGCAAAACATATTATGGTTTGTACGGCTGTCGCTTTACCCCGCATGAGAACATACACACACACCACAGTTTAACAATAAAATTGTTACTAAATAAGTTATAAGAACCGCTTAGAGGTACATAGTCTTTACGAAATATATGAAAAAGATTTGTTTAAAATAGAAAATAAAAATCATCGTCTACCCATTACGTCTCACAACTGGACAGGGGAAAACGGTTTCTATGGAAAAGGCTTAGGCTACAGTCGGCCACGCTGGCCAAATTCAGGTTGAGCATTTCACGTTTTCCAGGGGTTGTGAACCTTCGACATGTGGTAACACTAGATTGCAATCAGGGTAACTCTTTCTTATTTAAAAATACTTTTCTCTGTACTGTGTGTGCTTCGAGTATATTAAATAGGAACAAACAACTTAGCTATTATTTAAAAACTTCAAGTAACGCCCACGGTAAGACTCCTAAAACTGTTAACTACTATATAATTCACAAAGCCGCCTTACGAATTTGAACCGTTCGGCTTCTGAATTTTGACGCAAGCGTTTTTCCGTTGGCCTACTACCTAGCGGTGGCAGTTGCTAGTTTGCGCAATGCACAATGGTGACCGAGCAACAGCTCCAATACCTATCCGTACAATAGGGAGGGTGATGTATAGGTGTACCCGGGGGCGCTCACCCAAGCCACTAACATTTTGAGCACCTGACGAAATCTGTTTCAACTGGCTGACTGAGTTCAGTACCTGAGTAATAAGGTGCAGTCTTCCTTGCACAAGTAATAGAACCCTACCTGTATAACCGTTTAGGTGAAATTACACGCACATGGGACTTGTCAACTTATGTCTCAGAGTGACGGGCGCAGTGAAAGTGGCCCTCAGATTTTTGCGACTTAAAGCTTTGAGTGGCACTGCAACTGCTATGGACAGGCATGTCTCTTACCACCAGCCGCAAGTCTTGTTTGTTCCGTCACTTGGCATAATAAAAAAAACCAACAGTTTGGGTAGGAGGGGCACTATATTCAAAACTAAATATATTGAAAGTACCTAAATATACAGCAAAACTTTAAAATAAACTATAAAATTACAGTATTTACTTTTTACAAAAAAACCGTCAAAAGAAGTGACAGTTTCAATCAACTCATGAAAATTCATGTCAACTTCGTCTGAGTTAATGTCGTTGAAAGTTACCATCACAGACCACTTAGTTACCACGCTGGGGTTTATACTTGATGATTGTTGATAAAAAATACATACTTAGTTATGTAAATTGAAACTTTGCTATACGAGTATATTAAGAAATTAAGAAAAACATAAATATCTGTAAAATAAATAAGAATAATTAGTATATTGTTTATTAAAGACGGTAAATAAGAAGTTAATAACGAGGGTCTATTAGAAGCCAGAAGCCAAAGGCTGAGGGTTTTAAAGTCTTGAGTTTTGTATTTTTTGCCGTCCGTGATACATACTTTTTATACAGAAAATAATTAAAATCAATTAAAAGAAATTCTTAATAATAAGTGTTTATGGAGTTCTTGGCTGAATTGTAGGTAATTAAATTTCTTTTTAGATAACATTTTAAGCGAATGTTTTAATTTTGAACTTAAGTATCTTCCTTGTTTGAACTTGAACCTGACTCATGCAAGTATGTCGTGCTACAATTCAAAAAACAAGCTCCTTACCGACCATGGCTGTAATGGAAAGAAAAAAGGCCGAGGCACCAAGTAATCATCCTATTTACGAGCAAGTATGATGAAAAGAATATTCTTATATTTTTATAATGTAAATAAGCAATGGTACTTAAATGGCCTTACCCTTGATGTACCATAATATGTACATCTAGGGTGAGGCCAAGGCCATAACTGCAAAATGATAACCTTTTTTTTCAGGAGAAAGGTTTCAAGATTATACGAACGAAATGTCGGTTAGTTTTTTACGCTTTTTAGGCTCATAAAATTTCACACACATTAGTTGATCGTATAATTGTATCGTCACTCGATATCTTCAATGCACTACGCCAACTTTTGGACTGGTTCTGTTTTTATTTTGTTTTTGTTTCTTTATTTTTTTCACAAAATTTTTCTCGATTTTTTTTTATTTTCACTAAATTTGATGAGCAAAATATAAGTATTGGCTGTTTACAAAAATAACAGAAAATGACCAAAAAATAAAGTCGGCGTAGTGTTCATTGAAGGTATCAGCATATAGTTCTATTATATACTATGTATTAATAACCATCCATTAATTATTATTATAAAAAAAAATTAAAAGTGGAGTTCAATTTTTAACCTGCGTATATTTCTAAATATTTAATAGACATGTCGCTAAAGGGGAAGGGAAAGAATTGTGACGAAACCTACGCTTTGAAAAAAGGTAACCCTTTGGAAATTTGAGGAATTCGCAATCCGCATTGGCCTAACATGGCGGATTAAAGCCTTAAAAAAGACCCAAGACAAGAAATAAGAAGTTTCCAGCAAAGTTATCTTGATAAAAGTAAGTCGTTTCATACTATCTCTTGTGTTTCGTGTCGATACGGGAAAATTAAAAGGTTTCAAGAAACACATTTCCGTCGTGCGTATCTCACGGCTTCGGGGAAAGCGTTTCCCTGTACCCTGAATAATTGATGGCACTCTTCTCTTCATATGCGGAGTTTCGAAGGAACGAAACCATGTATTACTTAGTTCAAATATGAGTTGTAGGAATTTTGTTGAGTACAAAAGAATGTGGTTACATGTTAGGTTAAAACTCGAATTTGATTACGAGGCGTATGCATTAGGCAGTTCCCACATTTATCGACGGAAAATAGCTTTAAGCCGGTCTGAAAAACTTCTACATACGGCCAAATAAAGTAAGATGATTGTCTTTTAAAACACACCGACACACTCTTTTTACTTTACTTTCTTGTTACTAATTATTAAGTTTTAATTGTTGAACATTCTACAAACATGTCCATATTAAATAACATGGATTATATCTCAGTAACACTGGCATGCTACTGGTACTTAAATCTAACTTTTTATTGTGTACATTTTATGCTTTGTAACGTTCAATTGTTTTGAGTAGCAGTAGAGCGCCTTGTGAAAGAATTCGTCCAGGGAAGTACTGCCACCTTACCTATTTCTGCCGCCAAGTTTCTACTTCTTCACACTTCACATTTCTAAGTGAACATTACTGCGTTCCAGTTTCGAAGGGTCTTTACCCTTGCACTTTCAATTTCACCAGCACCCTTGTACTCGTGAAATTACAGGCACATGGGACTTGTCAACTTATGTCTCAGGGTGTCAGAGGCAGTGGCATTGCCCCTCAGATCTTTGTGATTAAAGCTCTGAGTGGCACTGCAATTGTTAGGGACAGGTGTGTCGGTTACCACCAGGCCCACAACTTCTTCATTCCGTCACTTAGTATTGTAGGAATAAATTTATTTAATATTATTTTGAAAAAGCTAAGTTTTGTTGTAAAGTTTTTGTTGTCCGCCTTAAGCTCATTCTGCGTTACTAAATGTGGTGACTCCCTTGGAAAATAGGCAGTATACGACGAACGTCTTATGTGGGATCGCGCCATGAATACAAATACATTGCGTTTATAAAAATATTCATTGAAACAATATGCTACGCAAATAAGTGTCATTCTTCGTGAATGTTGAATCATTTTTTAACCGAGTTCAAAAAAGGAGGAGGTCCTCAATTCGACTGTATGTCCTTTTTTTTTCTTTTTTTTTTGTATTTATGTTACACGATAACTCCGGTATTTGTGAACCGATTTTCATGATTCTTTTTTCGTTGGAAAGGGCGTACTTCCATAGTGGTCCCATTTCATTTTGAAGAAAATCATTCACCTCGAAGGGTGGCTGTTCACGCATGAAGATTCATTTTTATAAATAGCGCCTAACTTTAATTTAGGAGCAAATACTTTAATGGTTGATTTTGCTATTTCTCCAATTCAAGGCGTTTTTCTCTCAATATAAAGTCCTGTATCCAGCGAACTAGGGGATATTTCAATAAAACTTAACAAATAGACGTAATTCCATGTACTTTTGAGGTCGGTTTTTTCAGTACTCCGTACTGAGATTATTTTAGTTTAGTTGTCTAGAAAACGCAATAATATTGCGTTACGTTATTGATTTTTATTGTGTAAAATCAAATAGCTCGAAAGATAAATAACTTCGTCCTGGGAATTACTACCACCGTATCTAGTCTATTTCTCTCCTCAAGCAGTAATTATTTATTTATTTTTACATTTTAGGAAAATTCACGGTCTAATTATACAATTATAGTTCTTCTTAAATATGAGTAATCAAATATCATTTACTAATTTCCACTTTTAGCAAACAACATAAATATATGAGCATTACTGCGTTCAGATTTTGAAGGGTAAAGGTACTGGTGAAACTGTAGAAACGTGGAATTTCTCAATATTACGTCTCTGAATTAGTTTTGTAAAGAAACTCGAGCCCAGGACTCTCAGGAATAAATATTAACTCGACATATTTTGCACGACTCGGTGGCCTAAAACATTAAAGAGTCCTAGTCGAGTCGAGCGCGATTCCTCGGAGTACGAACTCGAGTCTAAAAAGAACTTGAATTCGAAAACTCGACTCGAGCGACACTATAAGTTTCGAGTTCGACAACCAGGCAAGCAAACTTTACTAAACAACTACTATTGCCTACGAATTAAATAAAAACCAAAAACCTAATATGGTGATTTATAAAAGAAAGCAGATATTAATACTATACTACAGTAATTATACAACAGTTTAACACACCACATCACAACACCGCTCAGAAGGTACTTACCAGACTCGAGCTCGGCTCATTACATAAACAGACTCGAGCACTAAAGTCGAACTCGAGTCTATTTGAAAACTTGATGGGGTCGTAATACATTGAGCCTCACTCTGGTTTTATGGAGTCTCCCGGAATCGAGTTTATTACAATACTACTCTGAATGGCACAGCAACTGTTATGGGTAAGCGTGTCGCTTATAATCAGGAAAAAAAGTGTTATAATAATAATAATAATAACGCACACACTCAACATAGCCCCGCACTAGGGAAACCCTGTGTCGCGGGTGCCATGGACACACACATAGACAACCACAAATTACACCCAAACTCACGAGAGAAATAATTGTAGGCCATATAACTATTTCTCCCGGCCCGGGAATCGAAAAATGTTATGGCTTTTTAATGCGCAACAGCGTAAATTACTTTACACGTTCACATCAAAGGGTTGCATTACTGAAGGAAGATATTGTAATACTGTGGATCTGACTGCACCCGAACCAGCGTCTTTTGCCTAATCGTGGCTATCGCCCTTACCAACTGATGTTTGAGCGTAGTCAAATAGAAGGAGTTTTTCTTTGTGTTTGTTTGATCTTGTATATAACTGTGACTTAAATAAATAATTTCATTTCATTATAAACCAACATATTTATGACATAAGTTTGTGATTAATTACTCCCACTTCAATGACTTCGCAAAGTCTTAAAACAAATTAAAAGGCCGATGTATTCGAGACAGCGTTTTCCTGTCTCGTTAATATTTGATGCCACCGACTGTTCCCATCAACGTCGTTCTATTTCAATTCTGAAACCCACCTAATTGATTTCTGCTATATCTGTAAACTTTCATAATTGAATTTATCGAATGATAACAAGCCAAGCTGTGATAACTTTTATCCACTGGGCAGTGGACAAAGGATGTCTTGCAATTGATAAGTTGACGGTTCAAATGTCTGTGAGGACACGGACCACTTTTTTAACCGACTTCAAAAAATGAGGAGTTTACAATTCGGCTGTTCTTTTTATGTACCTATGTATCTCGATTACTTCGGCATTTTTGAACCGATTTTGATATTTCTTATTTTGTTGGAAAGAGGAATACCTCAATATTGGCCCCATTTAAATTTGTAGAAAATATTCCACCACTAAGGGTGGCAAACTAGAGACCGAATCCGGTTTCGCACAATTTCTGGTAACCGATTTCAATAAATCTTGCTAAATAGATGTACTTCCACGAATATTCGAGGTCGGTTTTTTTTATAAAAAGTTACAATTGCATACATTTGATGACCTCCGTAGTCGAGTGACTAGCACGCCAGTTTTAATGGTGTCGCCATCTTTGAGGTCCCGGATGCGATTCCCGGCCGGATCAATGTAGAAAAACTATATTTTCTATAGTGTCTCGTGTCTGGATGTTTGTGTTACCGTCGTTGTTCCGGAATTCCATAACACAAGTATAAGAATAATCATTGAAACAATATTACCCATATTACATATTAACTGCAACTCCTTAAACCCGTAAAATACACATCCTTTCAAGAACGTAACGTTCCGTCCGTTAATTCACTTACATCTTTTATTGTTTCTTTTTAACAATATTTGTGGAAGTTTTAGCATTAGCTCTCACTAGCACTGAAGAAAAACATCGTTCAAAGAAAATTCACAATCTTTGAACCATAGAAATACCTGTGCCCTACAGCTGAACGCATAATGGCTTGATGACGAAACAATTTTTGTAGTAGCAGTAGAGCTAGCACCTTGTGAAAGAGTTCGTCCAGGGAATTCCTGCCACCAAGCAGAAATGTCAGCATTACTGTGTTCCGGTTTTGAAGGGTGCTGGTGAAATTACAGGCACACGGGACTTGTCTCAGGGCGCAGTGGAAGTGCCCCTAAGATCTTTACGAGTGCCTCTGAGTGGCACTGCAACTATTATGGACAGGCGTGTAGCTTACCATAGGCGCACGATGTGTTCGTCCCGTCACGTCATATTATATTTAAAAAAATAATAATTTAGTTGCAGAGAAGTACAGCATATTCTACCTTTCGTCGGCATCAAGAATAACATTACATATTCATTCTGATGGTAATCACCATCAGAATGTTTCTATTTCTATCTTTGTCTCGCTTTGCATTCTTCCAGGCGCGAGAAATAAATCACAACGCGAATGCAATTGGGGCTAATTTCGGTTTTTCGTCGAGATTTATCGCTCAGGCGTGCCCCGCGATGTTTCCAGTCCTCATTGGTTTGCTGAGGGATAATTTGACAGAATATTAATATTACTTTCGTTGCAAGAAGGTTGAGTGCTTTCATTCTTAATGTTATTGACAAATGCTTAATAAATACGTATTACATTGTAAGCTCAGTGACATTTTTTTCCAAAAAATCACTATACGAGGAGGAGGTAAGCGACACGTCTATCCGTAACAGTTGCCGTGCCACTCAGAGGCACTCGTAACGATCTTAGGGGCATTGCCATTGCGCCCATGACATAAGTTGACAAGTCGCATGTGCCTGCAATTTCATCAGCACCCTTCCCCTTCCAAACCGGAACGCAGTAATGTTCGCAATACTGCTTGACGGCAGAAATAGATGAGATGACAGTACTTCACTGGACGAATTCTTTCACAGGAAAATCTCCTGCTACTAAATATACACGTAATTATGATTGCTAACAAACGACATGATTAATCAATGACAGAAAATAAGTGACAGTTGATAGGGTGCTGCAACAGCAAAAGTAGCAAGTAAGTATCAGGAAACTGTGTGCTCTATAAGTCACTCGTCCCTGTCGGATATATCATTAGATCCGGAACTATGGCATCCGTGAGTATTTCCTCTGTCCCATACAAAAAATATTGCTATAGCAGTGAATTTACCTGGTCGATAACAATCTACAACTTTTCTTTAGAAATGACTCGTACTCAGCAGTGAACTATATAAGCATACAGGGTTACTTTTTAAATATTAACAGCCTCACAGGACTGTTTAATGTTTCATCAGATTTTACTTTCATATAAAAATAAATAAATTGAAATAGACCACTCTAAACGGTAATAACTCTGTGCAGGACGGGGATGGGGGACGCTTGCACGTTTGAACTTTACCAAATATAGATCTAAAAAGTGTCAGAGGGTACAACAAAAATTTAACAGTTTATGTTTCGTAAAATTATTATGTTTTGTCAAAAAGGTCATGGAATGAAAATTGTTGTTTATAGAAATATATCATTTTATTAGCAGTAGAGCTCCTTGTGGAAGAGTTCGTCCAGGGAAGTACTGCTATATTACCTATTTCTACCACCAAGCAGTAATGTGAGTATTACTACGTTCCGGTTTTGAAGTGTAATGGTACTGGTGGAATTACAGGCACATGAGACTTGTCAACTTATGTCGCAGTGTGACAGGCGCAATGGCAGTGCGCCTCAGATCTTTATGATTTAAGAGTCCATACAAACTTAAACGTCTTTGATCGATTCCTCATAACAGTGAAAGCAATCACTTTAGAAAAAATATATAGGATAATCTCATTACAAAGTACTAAAAAAACCGACCTCAAAAGTACGTGGAATTACGTCTATTTGTTAAGTTTTATTGAAATATACCCTAATTCACCACTATACAGGACATGACACAGGAGACAATAAAAATCAGTTCTCACTACTCAAAGTATATTGAGAGAAAAAACCTTGATATACCAATGATTTTTTTTTAATATCAACTGAACTAAATAGACCACGTGTACAATACGATATACATTTTTCAAAAGGCTGTAATTTCGTTTGTAAAAAAATAAATTCTGAAATAAAGCCTGTGTCAATACCGCTCGAACCGCACTATAGAACCGATTCAGTGTGAGAAAAATTCGAAATCGATTTGAGGTAATATCGACTCTTAATCGAAGTCCCGGATTCGATTCCCGGTAGGACCAATTTAGGAAATTAACTTTTCTGAATTGATTCTGACCTGGGTGTTCTGGGAAGTGGGGCACTTCCTAGAACACCCAGAGGGAATTCGGTTGCTCTGGTATTCATATTACAGGGAATTCCGAAGGTAGTTTGAGACCAGCTAATTAATTGATGGTGTGATTATTGTCACATAATTATCATAACTATCTTACACTAAAACGTGACGCACCTCTATAACAGTGGGCCTCTACACTCGAAGTTGTTGACAAGTATGTCTACCTTGGACAAACTGTCAAATTAGGCAGACCCAACTTCGAGGAAGAGGTTGGGCAGTTTTCGGGAAGCTCCGGGACGTCTTCTCGTCCGCAATACCGCAGTCCTTCAAGGACGTCAAAGTCAAAGTCAAAGTCAAAGATTATTTATTCCATAGGTAAAATAAATTACACTTGAAAACGTCACATTTAAGCTTAAGCTACTGCTCGTTCACTACGCTGACCTCCCTGAGAAGAACGAGCAAGAAACTCTAGGGATTGCACTTTTCAAATAAACTTAAATGCTATGGAATACACTTTGAATCAAATTTGTGTGGATTCTGGAGCCATGTCGTCTTTCCATACATCTTTATCTAACACGTAGTCTTCAATTTTGTAATATGATTTTTCGATCAAAATATTTTTAATGTAGTTTTTAAACTTAGGAAATGATAAACTTAATATATGCTCCGGAATCTTATTGTAAAAACGTATACAGTTCCCCATAAAAGAGTTGGTTACCTTGGTTAAACGAAATCGTGGTACCATGAGTTTGGACTTAGCTCTAAGGTTAATATTATGGATATCGTCTTTCTTATTGAAATTATGTATATTTTTACGGGCATATAAAATATTTGAGTAAATGTACTGTGATGCCACAGTCATGATACCAGTCTCCTTAAACTTTTCTCTGAGAGATACCCGAGAGCCTAGACGGTACACAGAACGAATCGCTCGTTTTTGCAATACAAATACGGTTTGAATATCTGCCGCTTTACCCCACATGACAATCCCGTAGGACATTATACTATGGAAGTAACTAAAGTAAACTAGTCTAGCAGTACTAACATCGGTAAGCTCACGTATTCTGCGGACTGCGTATGCAGCGGAGCTTAATCTGCTGGCCAGAGACGATAGACAAAAGTCTTCGAGTAGTGCGTGTTACCAGCGATGACCTACGGCTCCAAGACGTGGTCACTTACTTTGGGCCTCATAAAAAGTTCAAAGTCACTCAGCGAACTACGGAGCGAGCGATAATCGACATTTCTCTACGTGATCGAATCAAAAATGAGGAGATCCTCAGAAGAACGGAAGTCACCGACATAGCCCAAAGGATTAGCAAGTTGAAGTGGCAGTGCGCAGGGCACATAACTCGTAGAACTGACGGAACCCGGAAACCACGAACCAGAAGGCGTTCAGTGGGACGCTCCCCTACTAGATGGACAGATGGACGGATGACCCGGTAAGGGCGGCGGGTAACCGATGGATGCACGTTGCGTACGACCGGTTAGTCTGGCAATCTTTGGGGGTGGCCTATGCTCAGCAGTGGACGTGTTCCGGCTGATATGATGATGATGAAAACATGACGGCGCTGTAGAAAACCATCACACAATATTTCGCCGCTGAATGAATGTTTTAAATTTGTATTGCTTGAACTACTAAATAGAACACGTATTTCGTTTGGAAAAAAATAAATTCAGAAATAAGTCCAGTGTCCCTGCCGCCCGACCCAAGCAAAATGAACCTTATTAGGACGGGAAAAAATTGAATTCGAGCTAAGGTAGTATTGATTCATTTCAAACTCCTTCTCTCAAACGGCTAAAGTCAATGTGATAGCTAAAACTCCGAATAGAGAGATTTAAAGCAATTTGGGGTTCTTTTAAAAATTCCTCGCAGAATAAACAGCGCTCTATTCAACGGCAGTTCAAATATAGCGCAATAGAGCAGGTCCTGAACGCGGCGCATCCGAACACCGCGCAAAAAGTGCACTGGCAATTGAATAATCCATTTAGAAATGGTCCAAGTCACCGGCGGAAGCGACTGCTATTAAGACGTACACATTAGGTACATCTACCAGCAAATCTGCGACTGAAAGAAGATGCAACAGCATATACATACTCGATGCTGCAAATAGAGAGCCAACGAGTGAATCTACCTTACACTTGTCACGTGGTTCTTTCTCGATCCAATGTGGCTTTCAGAGTCCTGATGATGTCCTTGTAGAAGTTAATCATTAATATTCTTGACGTATTAGGAACTGTTTACCGTAGCTTCGACATTTTAAACTTTTCCATAAAAATGTGTGTGATGCACAAACACGTTACACCGTTATAAAATGTACATAAGAAAATTTTGACATTTAATAAAATATAAATTTAATAGAGAAAAGCACGTCGTATCGCTTCGGAAATTTGGTAAGCAGTGATACATGTTGAGAAATAGCACGTTCACCGGGTCCGAGAATTTTGGTGTTACTGACGACGTAACGAAGCAAAGTAAGAATCACGAAGAAAATAAATTAGAGAAAGACTCAAAATTTTAAAATTAAGTGGTCAGGAACCAGAGAAATGGGTGATAAAAAAAGTGGGATGATGGTGATGACGAAAGATGTAGCATCGTCACACACTACTTTTAGGATTTTCTTCGACGTGCAGGTTTTTCATCTCGAAATTTGCCTTCACCGTTGACGAGTTATTACTATTAAACATTCACAAATATACGCAAATTAGAAAATCATAAACACACAGATATTCGAAAGGTTAATTACTTAATTGATAATCAACATTTCTCCCACTGGGCCACCACGGGCGCTCTGATAACAATGAAAATATAACTGGGTTACAAATCATGGTATTCTTAGTTAGCTATAACATGACTACTTTGACCGGAACGATCGTTTTATTTTATTTTCGTTGATGGTGTTGCTAAATATTTACAATAGTACGTATTTAGAAATTCAATTAGCATATTATGATTAGTATATGATGCCACAGGATATTATAAATCGTCAACCTCTCTACCTAGCTACCTACCCGGTGGAACAAACGTAAGTGCAAATACTGTACGACTGTCCGCCCGCCGGCGCAACGCGCATATTCATATCGTATTTCTTATTCTCATTTACGACAAAAATATTAAATACGACAGCGAGGACAGATGCGACTCGCTTTTTGATGATTCTTGGACCACACACCTTGGCAGGAATGCCGATGCAGTCGCGCCATATGGCCTCTATATATGTGCCCCATTTTAGTTGCGAACCCTCTCTGGATGTCTAAGCCGATATCTTGATTAGTTTTAGAAGTAAACAAATTCGAGGTCTCGAATAATCCTTGTTAAATAAAACCAGATTTGGCATTGCGGAGCTGCAAAACTATTAAATTGTAAAGTAAAATTCAAATTTGAAATAACACTGAAAAATGTAATTGAAACAAACAAGATATTGTTTAAGGTGAAGTATTTCGACGCGAGCCTACATTTTAGGAGGTGAGGTGTGGGGGGAGTCGCCTCTAGCATCCCTCAATCCGCGCGCTGTAAATTAAAATAAAAGCAGCCGTAGAAAATGTTGACACAGATCCGACGTTGACAAGCGCCCAATAGTGACTGACGGGGGAGCGGGAGGCACGGCGTGTCGTTAAAGCGCTGGGCAATTTGCAAAATTTTGAGATAAATATAAATGTGGTAACTAACAGAGCTTCAGTTGAAAATTAAAATTTAGCAGATTCTATGTGCTTAAAGAGAAATATCTCCATATAAAAATTATGTACAAAATTCGATATTTTATTCTTAAATAATTCGTTTTAGAAATTCATTTTAGCCTTTTTTTTATATGATCAGATAAAGTACATCCTATCGTGTAACACATTAGCACATTCTTTAGACAATATCCTTAGGTGTATCGTATATTTTTAGTAAGGACGTTGTTTACTATTAAATACCTAAACCATTTGATCTAGTAAAACTGTTTTTCCAGCTTCTCCTCCAGTGACTCGCCTTAAAGTGGTAATGTAACTTGTTTCCATAAGAACCCATGAAGCACAATGATTGCAGCAACATGCACAATGATTGTAACAATAATTTTAAGCAATCAATTTAATCATAATGTGATTCAATCAATTAAGAATTTTAATAAGCTTGCTTGATTAAAGTGCTTTTTTTTTCAGTGCACTTATTGTATTCGGACAGAGTAATACAATGTCGCGAGATCCGTATAATGCAATAAATCCGCGCTATTTAAAGTATTATTAACATACATATATTCCATTCAGTGAAGTCTCCTGCCACAATACGTACAATTGCAACTGTATGTTTGATATCACTCTAATTAATTATCTTAGAAATTGATATTAGGTGTTAAACATTACATTTAAAAAACTACTAAAGATTTTTGTATTATTATAACAAAAAAAGAGACACTAAGAAATATTCAATCAATCCGGTTGATTTCGACCCAGCACCCTCAGGCAATCCGTGCCAGATTAAGCCACGGAACGACCCAGCAGACCTTACGAATTTTCCTATGTGTTTGTTGCACATGTTTGTTTTTGGTTTTTAGCGACTTTTTAACGGTAGCGCCATCTGTGATATATTAATAATAAAATGGTATTAAAACATCGTGACGTTCTGTGAACTTAAAAACTATTTAAAGATTTCAAATTAACTACAATTCCACCCTTGGCACCCTTGGTGCAATAAAGCTACATCTGCAAAATGACAACTTTTCAGGAGAGACGTTTAAACATTTTACGAATGAAATTAGGCAATAACTTTTTATGTTATGTGAGAGTTGTAAAATTTTACATATACGTAATTTGTTTCATATAGGTTGTATTATTTTTATGATTATCATGCTATAAAAGCACTTTTGACCTATGGCCATAGCTTCATTACACCAAAAGGGCACGAATAAAAAAAAATGTTTAACAATTTATTTATTTATGTATTTTACACAGTATTACAGTTAAAAACTAACACACTGTGAAAACTAAGATATATACAAAAATGATAAAAATAAGATGTAAAAAAATTAATTAAAAAAAATAGAATAAAATATAATTAAAATAAAAAAAACAAATACTTATAGTTACACACTCAACTCCTTAGCATCCATCATTTCACCTCAAGCAAGGAAGAAGAGAAGGTGTCAGAATCCACAGGAAACCCCTTTTATAGGATAACATAATAGATAATTTTCTGGATCAATTATGAAAATAATGTTGTCGAATTGTGTAATTAAAATTATTGATAAGAACAATCATACTTCTTGACAATCAAATGCGAAAACAATATAATATTATGAGCTGAACAACCACATCCGGAAGCTGGTCTTGTTCATAATGAATGGCTTGGGTTTTGCCTTAGACTATGGAAACCAAAGAACAAGTTATATCGACATATATAAATTATACGTTATTATTATATGTATATAATGCATTTAGACATTGAAAACATAAACATTTTATTGTCTTTGTTTAACTACTGCGTGCCGTCGTAAGCCAAAAAAGATAGCACTACATTGCACGAATTTTGCTTTGGTTACTTTAGATTGCCTGTTTATTAGTATATTTTGATGATTGTTGATAACGACTATTTTGAGATAGTGTTATTCTTGTAAGCAGACATATTATCGATATTCTGTTATTGAAACAATTCACTACGAGGTTTTTATTATTTCATTATTATTATTTTTAAATTTTGCCTACAAATGAAAAAACAAAGAAAGAATAGTTGGAAATTATAGGAATGCCTAACACAAACATTGGATCAAATACCATCTTCGTTTGTTCGCTCCATTTTGAAGAGTCAAATTTTAATAGATTTTTTTAGTGCAACTAGATTACATGATAATGCAATTCCATCGGTACATTTATTGGTAAATAACTTTATATTTAGTTTTGATTAAAATAGCTCATTACTTGCCTAGTAATAATAGCCTAGTATTAATCATTCGGACGAAAGACCTAGCTACCCATAGTACAGGGGATCCTAGTTTGGGAGCTAGGCACAACTATGTACTAGATTTGTATCTTTTGGCAATAAAGTTTTATTTATTTATTATTATTAATCATACTTTGATTACAGTAAACTACACAAATCTGCAAACATAAAAAACAGTTTCAACATTCAAGCCATACATTTGCATGTCGATATTGACTTATCTATGATTATGGTACAACACTAAATCCGCCATATGTGTGGTACAATTTTGGTTTAGGTAGGTACGTTTATTTCGTAGATAAGGCAGCTCCTTTCCTTTTGTTTTTTTTTCCATCCTCTAAGAATAAAATGGACTATTGATTTTTATTTAAAATAAAAACAGTAGTGTCAGTAAAATTTTCATACGTAAAACACAAGCCATTCATTATTTTTCTCTATGAACACGACCAGCTTCCGGATGTGTTTGTTCAGCCCATAATATTATATGGTTGTTTTCATATTTAATTGTCAAGAATTATGATTGTTCTTAATGATAGCTAATGTAGTAACACTTAATTGAAGTAATACTAAGGTTAAAATAATAGCTAATGCTACAGACATAGCTGTCAAATCACGACAAATGTATCATCGTACGCAGTATAGTTTATTTTTATAATTGGAGAATTACATTTCTATTATGTTATTATAGAGATTTCAATTAACGAATTCATTACTATAAATTGTACCTCGGTACACAATTTGAGCAAAAAATTAACACCTTATATAACATTCTAATACACACAAGATTATGGATTGAACCCTTATTGCACTCACAGATTAGCAACCAAAATAAACAAACATTCAAAAATTGACACAAGTGCATCAGCACAGATGTGCTCAAATCGGATTAGGACGAGGGGCAGTGAAGAGGGCAAGAAGGGGGCTGGATTGAACTGATTGAATTTATACAAACAATAGGGTAGATGGCAGTAATGAAAAGAGACCACAAAGAAAGGGTCGTCAGGAAAATAATTGTTTCATTGAAAGAATATGAAAACGGCATTGGAATAGATTTTTCATCAATTATCAGAAAAGTGAATGTAGAAAACTAAGATCAAGAAAAATAAGACAACGAAGAAGACTTAAACTAATCAACACGAATAAAGCGTAATTGAGAATGCCTATTGGGAGAACGATTGCTTTTCAATTGAAAAATCGAAAGTTGAATCCCTAATGCGAAATTTAATTTGGCATTATCTAAGTTATTTACTGTGAAGAAAAACATAATGACGAAAGCTGCTTGTCGAAGAAAAATTCACAAACGCTGAAATACGTGTAAAATATGTGCCCTTAACCCATCTCACTAGAGGAAAATTTTGCTTATGTGGGATTTTTCTGTTGATTCCTTTTTAAACAAATATTTTCTAAACTGTATTTGAAGTCTTCAGTGTTTTTTTTTCTGGTGTTTCGTTATGTCATCCTAATCACAATTAATCAGAGTGATATAAAACGTACTGTAACAAAAATAGCTCGGATTTATTGTATTCTACCAAGTGTTACTCTGCCCAAATAAGAAAAAGTGCACTGAAAAAGTTGGCCTTAAGGCGAAGTATTTTAACGCTGCATTTTAGAAGATGAGGTGGACCACCCCTCGCGTCCGACAACCCGCACACTGAAAATTAATATGAATAAAATAAGAACTGCGTAGAAAATTTGACACAGATCCGAAGTCGACAAGAGCCCGATGGCGAATGACGGGACAGCAGGCAGCGCGGCGCGTCGTCGTTAAACCGCTGGATAGTTTTCAGATTTTGGAATAAATGTGGATTTAATAACTATGGGGTTTCAGAAAAGAACTAAATTTAGCAGGTTCTTAAAGGTACTTAAAGAGAAATATCTCCATATAAAAATTATGTGCAAAGTTAGATATTTTATCCTTAAATAATTCGTTTTAAACTTTTATTTTTGGCTGTTTTCTGGATTTTATGTTATCGGATAATATATATCCTATCGCATAACAAATTAGCACATCATTTAGACAATATCCTTAGGTGTATTGTATATTTTCATGAGACCGTTATTTAATATTAAATACCTAAACCATTTGATCTAGAAAAACAGTTTTTCCCGCGTCTCCTCCAGTGACTCGCCTTAATCAAGTAAACCTATTAATATTCTTAATTGAATCAATCATAATATAATTAAATTCATTACTTAAATTTGTTGCTACAATCATAGTGCATCACAGACTCAGATAGAAACGCATTATATTGTCACCAAAAACAACATCTCCTTTATTTCAGTCACATTTTTTATTGAGTGTGATTTTCAAATCTGAAGACGTTTGCTAGCAGTGGAATGTATAATAAGATGATAATAGGCAAACTGTTGAGGAAACTTATGTTAAGTTAGTCGGCGCCACTTTCATAAATCTGAAGCGACGTGTTAATATAATGCAGTCCTTATTGGCAAAAAAATAACGCTCAATATATATAAAAAAAACCATTCTCATAAAGAAATAATTTTAACAATTACAAATAAGAAGCATTAATTAAAGTTATCAACAATTAAACAAAGTAGATAATTTTAAAAGCCTTGAAAGGCTTTTAAAACTCGAACAGCTCACTTTACTAAATAGAAAATATCGGTGATAGCTTCATTTGAAAATTAAAATTAAAAGTTTATTAAAATCAAAGGGAACTTCAAAGCGTTCGTAAATTTAACAAATAGTACAAAAAGCCAGAACGACAAAGTTTACGCATAAACGAGCATGTCCAATTAACGGCTGTTTCTTTTTTTCATGTTTAGCAAAGACCGGCCGGGCAGGTCAGCAAGGCAAAGTTTCAGGCTTGAAAAACACACACTGCCTTTAGGTTGTGGTTTAAAATAATGGAGCTTTACCAGTCCTAATTTATTGACTAGTTTCAGAAGTGCAGGTAGAAAATTATTGAGGAATTTCTGATAATCGTCAATACTTACTTTCAACGGTTCGAATTTCTTAAAATGAAATTTCTTCTATCACGAAAAAGAGCACACACCTCTAGTCACACCTCTAATAGCATGTCAATGTGCAAGCACAGACCGTAGCGTATAAAAATGTGTGGGAGAGTCAGCTGTGACCTTGAGATCTATAAACACCCCGAAACATTGGTATGTTTGAGAAAAAACAACAAATATATGTTATTTTAATTCGAATACATATTTTCATTTGCAATATCAGGAGAACGCTTTAGTAACTTGAGCATAATATCAGGTCCATAGCATCCGTGAAGATTCGTTACTCTCTCCTCTCACTCACACAAAAGAAAATAAACAAATTAAATGATACTGTTTGTGATGGCGAATTTCGCCATTTTTCGTATCTTTTCGTACACTACTTTTTAATAGTAACAAATATCTCGCACTCCCAATAACAAAGCGATTTGATTAAAAACGTAATATTGTTGAGTCTGTCCTATATATCCTACATAAATCCTATCGTGTTATTATGGCTACGTAATGCGTATAACCTAAGAAAATCTTGACTCTTGAACATGAAAAGGCCTAAAGAAGACTAAGCCGACCCCTGACCGTTTGAAGAGGTAGTATAACACGGTGAGTGTACACCTGGATTGACGTACGAGGATTAAGAGGAAGAAGGTAGACACCAAAAGAAGTTGGACATAAGGCCAGGACAAAGAAGAAAAGAAGATAAATAAAAAAAATATACGAAAATAAAAGTAATATTTCGTTTTTAATATTAAATAAGCCATGGTAGCGTAATGGTTTGACTTGCCATCACGCAAGTAGAAGCCGTGGGTTTGAATCCGGCTCGCACCTCCGAGTTTCTACGAATTTACGTGCGAAACCTAGTTTGAAATTTACCAAGAGCCGAAAATTGTAAAAGAAAATATCGTGATGATATCTTCACGTTGAAGAAGGTTCACAATCCTCAGAAAACGTGTGGAGTCCCCAGTCCTCATTGGGCCAGCGTGGCCTCGCCAGAGAGAAGACTCGTGCCCGGGAGTGAGACGTATATAATAAAAGACATACAATGACAATAATTGTACTTATTTTTTTCAAAAACGCTAGCAAATCTTAGCAGCCACTGAATTTTTGCATATTTTCATGATTTTATTCAATATTTGCACAATATTTATGTTGATTTTTACTCAAAATATTCAATATTCTCATAATGTTTGTGCTGATCTTTACTACATGATTCTAATATACTTCACGTACTTGAAGCTTTGTATATTCTTGAAAAGTTCTTTATACTTTGTAAATGAATTTATATATATATTGAGTATTTTTTATTTCATTTTAATTTTTATCGCATTGACATACCTTTGTATATGTGTTATCAACCAATGACGAACGTTGATGGAGAATGATATTTGATATGCAATTTAATGATAACAATATTGTTAATGAAATGTTAATTTTCTAATTGTTGTGTATTTTTCTCATAATTTTCATTTTTGTTTGACGATGTTAATAGAATTTCTTGTACTTTGACATGTCGTGCAATTTATACTGTAATATTACATTTGAGATATAAATGAATCTGAACCCTGTTTCACACAAACAACACATACTCCTAAAACGCCATCTCTCCATACCCACAACACCGCATTTCAGTCCCTTCATCCAATTCCCTTCTCAACATTTTTCCTTTAAACTCACTCCGTGCTTTACTAACGTAATTAAATAAGTATGCACTGAAAGCGAAATTATGAATGCCAACGTTTGCATTTTCTATAAAGAAATTTTGATTAAGAAATAACATCAGATGAAGTTAAAAAGGGATAGATTTATTTACAAAGTAAATGAAAAATGTACTTGGTTTTTCTTTACTAAAACATATTACCATTGACTTACAAATAAATGGACGACGGGTCTAATACAAAAACCACGAAAAAAATGTCCCAAGTCAACCTATTTAAACGTAGTGACATTTAAAGGAATATGAAAAAGCTAAAACGTTGAATTTAAATTGTAATGTCATCGCAGTACTGTCTAATTTTGCTTGCTTTGCTGTCAGTCGAACAAACAAAGACTAAAGCGTGAATGACGCTCTGTATACGATTTTGACGCCCTATAAGTTCGGACACTTTTTAGCGCGGACCCGACGTCCATATAATTGTAAGTCAATGCATATTACGTAAAAATGCGAATAACTCCACCAGTTTTTATTATGATTATTAACAAAGATCGAACACATAGACAAACTTATTCGACCCGATGGGACTTGAACCCACGACCATACTGCACCATAGTTATTGTTCTTACCAACTGAGCTGCGGGTGAGAGATTTTAAAACCTTCTACACCGCAGCCTATAGAATATTATAAAAAATAAAAATGAGAAACCTGCGTGTGGTCTTTCGTATAATAGTCAATTTATTTATAAATTGTTGGGTAATGTCAGGTAATGTACTTATATGGTATAACTCTGAGGTCGCGTGTTTGTAAGTAATCTGAATTATTGAAATATTGCTCAATTCTATTACCAAAGACTAAAAAAAAATCTCTGAACATAATGTTTGTCAACTGGCCCACTGCCTGTGTTCTATTTTTTAACTGATTGTTTATTTAAAATCCAAAGCTAAACAAAATACTTGATAAAAAGTAATCTTGCCATCTCAACAATAATCGAAATCTCTTTACAGGTTCCTTAGACCCTCGAGAGTTTCACAGTTGGAGGGCGGAGGGGCGTTAGGAGGTTATTCGAATCTTAGTCATACAATAACAGATGGACTGTCTGTACGAATGGTTTTAATTTGGAGTCAACAATTAAAAGTTGATAGTTTGTTAGATGGATAAAAATTATCGTCGTTATTAACCGGACGATCTTCTTAGCGACTCTGACGTTTATATTTGTGTTATTGTCGTGTGTGTCACGATTTTTAATAAAAAAATTAATGTTCTTCTTAAAATAAATAACAGTTTCGTGAATGTACTGTGTAGCTCGTGTAATAATGTTAATTTCTTTACACTTATCTTCCAAAGACTCACTCATTATCACTGGCGTTGTACAAAGGCTCACGTGTGCAGGTGTAGGGACACGCAGGCCATGACAAAAGATGTGCCAATGACTGGGGAGAGACCCCACACATACATGCGCTCTCCAAGCTATAACCCTACTTGTGTATTCTGTCCTTGCTTCGGCAGACTTGGTTCCGCAACCTATTCAGAATGGACATCTCTCAAGGTTTGTCAATGTAGATCATGCCCAGGATGGAGGTGCTCCTACAGCGGAACGAGTGATGCCGTGGGATATCTCTTCTTCCAGAAGACTTCCAGAGACTTATTTGACTTGATTAGCTTCACCGTCCAGAGGGAATACTTTTTGTACTATTATTAATAAAAATCTCTGAAGACGGTGACTATGCTGCACTGCGACGCAGAGGTCCCGGGTTCGATTCCCGGACTGGGAGAAATATTTGTATGGCCTACATTTATTTCTCTCATGAGTTTGGGTGTAATTTGTGGTAGTCTATGTATGTGTCCATGGCACCCGCGACACAGGGTTTCCTTAGAGCGAGGTTATGAACGTGTACGCGTTATTTTTTAATGAAGCTATGGCGGCTCTTTAATGGCCTGAATCTGAAAAAAAATTTTCAAAAAATCTTTGATTTCCGAAAACGTTCTAAATAAAGTCGGACAAAACCGTGGGCATAGGTTAGTCTCTTATTAAATTTGAAGACAATCAAGAGACATTTTGAAGGGTACTCGGCGAAGATTCTTCTGATTGCGATTGTATTAAATTTTTCCTTTTTTTGGCCATGGGGGGGGAGGGGGCGCAGTTGCGTTATGATTTAATGTTAATCTGATTTATTCGTAATACGTTTTGCGTCTTTTGCAATTTGTGTCCTTATTACAAACTCTCAAGGAATATTATTATGTTACTGGAGACAACTGTTGGAGTGTAATTCAGTAGCAGTAAATTTCCTTAAGGTTGAAGGAAAACATCGTGATTAAACCTGAGAAGAAGAGAAGGTTCACTCAAAAACGTGCGAAGTCCCCGACACGCATTGTGTCAGCGGAGCCGACAATATCATGGATTGACGATGTTGATCATAATTATAAAAGAGGTAATTTGAAAAAATTTAACTCATTTTAGACGGTTATCATACAGACGCGGTTTACGTCGTGACTCTACATTATATGGGTTCATATCCTACCGCAAAATGGCGGCTATTTGGTTTCGCAGATTAGAAAAGGATTCAGTTTAAATACAAGTTTTTATAAATAAAAATTATTACTTTGCATTGCTAAATAAATACCCTCCGTACTACGACAAAAACATCTCAAATAAAATGCAGTAATACACCGCAAATCTTGCACTTAAAAAGCACTAATGAAATTTTTGGTGTACTTGGATAAATATGATAATATTCCGTTTGAGTGGTTCTAACGTTTACCATGAAATTACTCCTTAAAGTATAGTTTGTAAACATTTATATTCAGGGTAACCTTAAAAAACGCTACTTACGGTATGTTTTCAATAAATAAACACCGAAATCACCAGCCCAAACAATAACACACACGATTGTCGTGACGTATTTTTGAAGTTGTTTATTTTTTTAAATGACAGACCCAGGCATTAAAAACTTTATGGTTTGCTAGAGTAGTTACCGAAATAGCAATTGGTATTAATTCTTTTACCTGTTATAACTTCGATATCCGATAAATCGGTATAAAATCATCACCGGCACCTCTAGGTGCGGTATGCGTCTACGGCTGCATGCATCGCGTGAGCGGCTATGAATGAAATAAACTCCGTGTTCCACTGTTAACTTTATTCAGCTCTGCCTGCCGCTTCGATCGCCACTTAGCTCCAAATTCTTTTAATAGCAGTAGAGCTCCTTGAGAAAGAGTTCGTCCAGGAAAATACTGCTACCTTACCTATATCTGCCTCCAAGCAGTTTCGGTTTTGAAAATAAATGGCGTTGGTGAAATTACATGCATATGGGACTTCAACTTAACCCATTTCATCTCATCTCAGGGTGACATTTTTTTTTTTTAGGGGTATCCATAAAGATTTCCCCCCCGTCAAAAAAAAAAAAAAAAAAAGGGTGACATTTTTGCGATCTAGGTGAAGCTCTGGTTGGCACTGCAACTGTTATGGATATAATAAAAAAATCTTATCAATGTCTAAAGGATAGTGTAATTACAACGTAACCTTATTTGTTGTTTTTAATATTGAACGAATATGGCCGCGAAAAACGTTTTCAGATTAAATCGTGAATGCTCTTAAAAAGAAGCTAGAGTTCTACTACAAAATGGGTCTTTATTTCATAGGTTAACAAATTACATGTGATAAGGTCTTAATCATCGTTATCGACCGGACGATCTTTACAACGTAAAGATCAGCACTGTTAGCTCAACTAGAGTTTATGATCAGCAGAATAGGAACTATTATGAAAATATAGATGGAACTCTACGTGGGGTCACCAGGAATCCAAAGGCATGCAGGCAAATACTACCACCCGAGCATTTTTAAGGTGCGACTTAGTAGGCATTTCCCGGGCGAGCTCGTGCTCGAACATAGTAGATTGTATATTCTCTGCCAAATAGAGCTGGTGTTCAAGAGCAAGTCCATCTGCTTAAAAAATCAAAAACTATTTCATTAAAATGATTATTGTCTCCATTGACTTACAATTATATGGACGTCGGGTCCGCGCTAAAAAGTGTCCGAACTTATAGGGCGTTCAAATCGTATACAGAGTCTTCTTTTGTTCGACTGACAGCGAAGCAAGCAAACTTAGACAGTACTGCGATGACATTACAATTTAAATTCAACGTTTTAGCTTTTTCATATTCCTTTACATGTCACTACGTTTAAATAGGTTGACTTGGGACATTTTTTTCGTGGTTTTTGTATTAGACCCGTCGTCCATTTATTTGTAAGTCAATGGTAATATCTTTTAGTAAAGAAAAACCAAGTACATTTTTCATTTACTTTGTAAATAAATCTATCCCTTTTTAACTTCATCTGATGTTATTTCTTAATCAAAATTTCTTTATAGAAAATGCAAACCTAGTGGAGTTATTCGCATTTTTACGTAATATGCATTGACTTACAATTATATGGACGTCGGGTCCGCGCTAAAAAGTGTCCGAACTTCTAGGGCGTCAAAATCGTATACAGAGCGTCATTCACGCTTTAGTCTTCGTTTGTTCGACTGACAGCGAAGCAAGCAAAATTAGACAGTACTGCGATGACATTACAATTTAAATTCAACGTTTTAGCTTTTTCATATTCCTTTACATGTCACTACGTTTAAATAGGTTGACTTGGGATTTTTTTCGTGGTTTTTGTATTAGACCCGTCGTCCATTTATTTGTAAGTCAATGATTGTCTCATTCGTTTTTCAATGATGCAAAGATGCAATACTGATTGTATTGTTCTATATTCAAAACAAACACAGTAAGCCGGCTTTCGGGGAGCTGGTCCCATATCATGTATGACACTCCCAAAATCAAGACGAGTTTAACGACACCTCATATGTCATAATTCATCAAACCATTTAGGCTGTACGGCGTGAAAAAGAAATGAACATACATACATACAAACATACTCTTGAAAACTTAACCATCCCGCAGTCGGTTAATAAGATTATCATAGATATTGAAAACATGTTTGCACATAATATAATTTAAAAAAGTCGTCATGGCCGATATTACACTGTTATCCTAATTTGCAATCCACCACGGTCAATAGAGCAAAAACAATGTGCAAGTGCTAGTAGCAGATTGGTCAATTAAGTCAGTCATATATCCTGAGTGAATAGTCCGTCCGGGCTGCAGTTGATTTAGGCATCTGGCTTTTGCATATTCATGCCCAGCATATCGAGGCATATTGCCCGTTTCTAACAACCCTGGAGTATGTTTCATTGGAGATGAAAGAGGTTGTTTTAGATATAGTTCTGTTACTTGAAAAAAAAGTAAAAGTCCAAATTAGTTTTTTTTTTTAATACGAATGCTGCAAATATAAAGTTTAATGTGCCAAATTATTATATTTGTCAAACACTGCTGGGTATTAACAATAAGAATAACGCACACACTCAACCTAGCACCGCACTATGGAGACCCTGTGTGAGACATAGACAACCACAAAGTACACCCAAACTCACGAGAGAAATAAATGTAGGCCATACAAATATTCGAATCGAACCTGGAACCTCTGCGCGGCAGTCCGGCATGGTAACCGTTCGGCCACGGAAGCAATTATTGGTACTTAAATTATTTTTTCTAATCTAAATCGTGTATATTTCTATTTTCAAATTAAAACATATAAAGGATTTTTTTTCACAAATAAATCACAACATAAGCAATTTTCATTTTTAAGACTAAATACTTAATCCAGCACTAAAATTAAAGTACCTACGACAATCCATTTAAATCGAAGTGTACCAAACAGAAGCCTCACAAAATGGATCGGTATATTTCGAGAAAGTTGGAATAGTACATGACAATTCGAGCAGCCCCGTGCTCGGCGCCATTTGTCTTCTACGTCAAATGCATTATCAGCTAAACGTGTGGCTCTCATGGCTATTACTGATGGCACTTGCCAAATGGGGAATTAATAAGGAATTTGAATTGATGGTTTTAGTATTGCCAATGGTTTTAAAGTTAGAAGCGGGAAGTTCAGCCTTAAAAAAATGCATTGCGTATATAATAGAGATATTTGCTTCTATATTCTAGGCCAAAGATATATTATCCGGAGTATGGCATCCGATACTGCGTACTTGTGACCCGTTTAGCTTGTGAAGGTTGCCTCGACCTATGATATTTGAAACAAATATTGTAGATCATAAATGTGTTTCCTGCTCATTCTTCTCAGGGGAATCTGCCGTACGAATGAGCCGTAGTGTTCAATTAATGTGATGATTTCAAGTGTAACTTACTTACCTATGAAGTAGAGCTCTATATTTCAATTTAAATCGAATTCGGTACAATGGTATCGTACAGTTATTCAAGCATATTTTTGCTGTTACTTCTGGTTCCATACATCCCAGTACCAACTCAGGTGTATAGCCTAGAACGTGTTCGCTTTGGTACTACAGTAGACTGCAGCTCATTTGTCTTGGCCGCGATCCATCACGGGGTCTCTCGCTACGTGCAGCATGCAGCTAAAGTGTGAGCTACTGCAGATTGCCGTACCTTTGTACTGGTGGTATGTGTTTATGTGGCATAGTGTACTTAGTAGATTAGATTTTGGACGATAAAATTATACTAAGTATGCTTTCTTTCCGCCTGACTGAGATGTATGGTGATATCGTCGTACAATTGTATCATTGATTATGATGTGTCTGATCGAAGGAAAATTTCTCGGTGTCATATTATAATAGAAAAAGAAGAATTAACACTTCTCATATTATAATATAATGTATTTATGCAAATTAAAAATTAGGTTGGGAAGTTACTGCCTTCCAAGATACAGTTTCACCAAGTTCGTTAGATAGGATTAAACCACCTCCTACTTGTATCGATAAATATATATTCAAGCACTGTGCGGTCGTTTTTCACCACTACTATATACCCACAAGTAGTGTTGTGCGGCATTATCACACATTTTGGCAATAGAAGGGGCTATTTATTTACCCAAAGCGGTGATCGATCTTAATCTGAGGGTAGTCGGGACATATGGCTTAAGGATATTGCACACTTGATCCATACGTTTGTGTATTTTATGTTAGCAAAGTTCTACAAAATTTGTTAAAAGATCTTTTAAAAACTGTACATGGACAGAATAATAAGAAGAACGAAAAAAAATTGTTTAATCATGAACAACGTTCATATTAAATGATTATCACTAATACCAGGTTTCTTACCGCGGTATGACTTCTTTATATTTTCCCGATATTTCGGAACGGTTGCACGCTCCATGGTCACGGGTTGACTGGACGGCGGCAGATGACAGCTTTAAGAGCAGACATATCTGTCTATCCTCTTGCGTTGTCGACGACTACCTTCATTGCGATTTGTTGTGGCGTTATTATTGTCACTCACTTTTTTCATACAAACCACACTATCCACACGCGAAACTGAACTCGAGGTGTTTTTGTTTTTATTACTGCACGCACTAAGGACCGGATTCTATGCACTGGACAGTTTAAAACCATCATCACGGTTAAATGTTTTGTACTTCGTGATCTCGATGGCTTCTCGTATCGTGGTATATAGTGACGTTCTGTCGAGAGTACCTGGAGGCTATGCAACTCGATCCAGTGGTTAGTGTCAGTCTGTGTGAGATGTTATGCTATAATATCGGGAAAATATAAAGAAGTCATACCGTGGTAAGAAACCTGATATTAGTGAATAACCACGAAAGTCTTAAAATCTATATAACGTTCATATTATTATGAACCTCTAGCCATGTGTGCCAGAACGATTGAAGCCATTCTTTTTTCAAATTAAACCTTCGGGGTATATGTGGCCAGTGCTGTGAAAGAATTCGTCCAGGGAAGTGATGCTACCTTACCTATTTCTGCCAACAAGCAGTAATGTGACCGTAAGTGCGTTTGGTTTTGAAGGGTAAGAGTGCTGCTAAAATGGAACTTGTCAACTTATGTCGTAGGGTAACGGGCTCAGTGCTCCTCCGGTCTTTGTGATTTAATACTCTGGTACGCACTATAACTGTCATAGACAGGCGTGTCGCTTGTTCACCCTGTCACTAGGTATCACAAAAAGAAATCACCAACCTAGTATATGTCTCACTGCTAGCCATAAGTCTACTTTAAGGCTAGACCATAGTATGCTAGCTACAAATCTCCTCTAGAGGGCTTGACCATAGTCTACGAAACTGACCCAATTGCAAGGATTATTAACCTAAAGTTATTAAAGCATTAAACACATGTTTACGTAATAAAGTAAACATCATAAAAATAATAAAGAAGAAGTTCAGCATAAGATCTTATAAAACGGAAAGATCCTTTCATTTTTAGGTTATTAGAATGCTGACTCTTGGATACTAAAAGCTAATAAGTAAATTTTGAATCCTGGAATCGTGTCATACACATCGGCGGTGACGATATTCAAAAGTACGCTACACAACTTGGCAAAGATCCAAATCGAATATGTGAGAATAAAACGGTTTATTATCTCCAGAGCTGAACACTATAACGTACACAAAGGCAAGCATTGCCAGTGACCAGTCTCCCTAAGATGCCAAAACAAATAGGGAGGAGAAAGCATTAGTGACGGTAACTCAATCTAGCTGGAGCATTAATTCTTTTACGTCGATTTTGGGAGCCACAAGACTCGTCAGATGCACGTATTGATGATTGTGATATGTTGTATCGATGTAATTGATTGTTCGGGAAACGCTCGGTGATGATATTGCAGTGGTGAAAGTTTATTGGTGGTTGAATGATGGATGAAATGAATTTAAAGATGATGATGTAATTTGTCGATGGAAACGTGGGGAGAAGTCTTTAACATATATATCTCAGTCAGGCTAAATAGGGAAATTTCGATTAAGTAGAAATAAACGGCGAAAGAAGTTTGTCAATAGCGCAACGAATTGAAATGGAAGGAAGAAAAATGGGCGTGATGATGTTAGTAGACAGCGTTGCATAGCCACTAAATATGTCAAAACTAACCAGTTAAAATTAAATATTGATTGAATGTGACAAACGATGAAATCAAACTTGCATCCCCCGTGATTCGGGGACTAAATAACAATGAAATAGTCCGAACATTGTTGCTATCATAGTAAGTTTGAGCTTTTGTCAGCTAACACAAAGTTTGTTGTAGAGTTGTAAGTCAGCAGGATTAAATAAAAGTCCACAACGCTCAGGATCGCAGGGTCCACGGACCCGCAAATCACGAAGGTGTACACGATGAATTTCATGAAGCCCTACTCGACGCGAGAGACTACAAGGGTCTTTGTGTGTCATGTAAGATACAAATGTGGTATGTCAGTGGAAGAACGAAGTTTTGTAAGTTACGTACATTTGTGAAAGTTTAGTGGAATTATCTCTTAATATTAGAAAACATCATGACGAAACCGGCACATTGAAGAAGGTTCACAACCCTCGGAAAATGTGTAAAGCCATTCGCCAGCGTGACTGTACATGGCCTAAAACTCAATTGAAAGGTCGACCATTCCAATACCTTATATTATGTACATTTGTGAATATTTAGTGGCTATACCTCTCGCCAAGGATGAAGGAAAACGTAGTGATGAATCCTGCATGTCGAAGAAGGAACAATTCTGACCCAGCCCAGCCGTGGGACTTAATAGATTTATCGTGATGGTACTTTATATGGCACCGATAATTATACAGTTGACGGGCGCTGTGGCAGTGCCCTTCAGGTTTTTGCGATTTAAAGCTCTGAATGGCTGAGAGCTCTGAGTGAATGAGAAAGCGCTGCAACTGCCATAAACAAGCATGTCGCTTACCACCAAGTCACAGGTTACTTAACAGATACATCATTCTCATCAAAAATACCTACGCTATAATAGCCTACTAAATCTGGCTAATGAATAGCGCTCACTACGAGGAAAAGGAACTTAAGCACGCGCACAGAGAGGTGAATTTAACGTTGACGGTCGTGTGCAGACGTGCAGAACCGAATGTGCTAGGGTTAAAAACCCTGTAATGTAAATGAAAACTTGTCTGAGACTTTAAAATTATAATTATTTATTAAGTATTAAGTAATTACGCGATTTGCGACGATTTTTCTTACGTAACGTGCCGTACGACTACAACAAGCGCTTAGATGGTGTTGGACTGAATAGTCAGTCCAACACCATCTAACCGCTTTTAACCGCTCACGCGATACATGCAGCCGTAGACGCATACCACACCTAGAGGTACCGGTGATGATTTTATACCGATTTATTAGGATATCGAAGTTACAACAGGTAAAAGAACTACTATTAATTGCTATTTCGGTAACTACTCTAGCAAACCATAAAGTTTTTAATGCCTGGGGTCTGTCATTTAAAAAAATAAACAACTTCAAAAATACGTCACAACAATCGTGTGTGTTATTGTTTGGGCTGGTGATTTCGGTGTTTATTTATTGAAAACATACCGTAAGTAGCATTTTTTAAGTTTGCCCTGAATATAAATGTTTATAAACTATACTTTAAAGAGTAATTTCATGATAAACGTTAGAACCATTCAAACGGAATATTATCATATTTATCCCAGTACACCAAAAATTTCATTAGTGCTTTTTGAGTGCAGGATTTGCGGTGTATTACTGCATTTTATTTGAGATGTTTTTGTTAGTAGTACGGAGGGTATTTATTTAGCAATGCAGAATAATAATTTTTATTTATAAAAACTTGTATTTAAACTGAATGCTTTTCTAATTTGCGAAACCAAATAGCCGCCATTTTGCGGTAGGAGGAGCGCATCGCGTGAGCGGCTAAGCGCTTGCACTGCCGGCGATACACAGAGCGGTGGCCACTTATCACGTAGCATTAAGCGAGTGACGAAGCCCTAACCAAGTGGACGACTTATTCGTCCCACAAAAAATCCTGCCCATCTATATCAGGGCCTCATATTAGACCACAATCTACACATTTCTGATTCCAGCTCTGGAATATCGAGCACAATGCGAAACGTTTCATTCAAGTTGAATTTTCAATTATACTTATCTGGTGCGTTTGGAAATGTCTTGGCAATGTTTTGTATTGTTGCCATTTATTGTACAATCATGAAAATGAAATATAAGGGAATGTACTCAGAGAAAGTTGCTCCACGAGTTAAAGAAAAGTAACCAGAAATTGATGGAATTAAACTGTGATGGAATTCTCAAATTGAAAATCGCACTCCTTGCGGCGAGAAATGTTTTTAGTGCTTTGTCCATAGACTCTCTGTTTATGATAAGCATCCATCAACCCATTCTGCAATTTGCTTGGTGCCAAAGGCTCTCTTTTTGCACATTAATTTTTATTAAATCAATATTCCTTTTAAATTACCACACATAACAATAATATGCGACCTTATTGCTAAAGAGAAATATTTTTTTTGTAATACCCGTACTATGTAAGTTGCAGTGCCACTCAGAGCTTTAAATCGCAAAATCTTGGAGGCACATTTTTTATGCTACCATGAAATATAGAAGGTTTAGCACACCTGCATTTACACTTTAACAATGACATTTCTTGACATTGAATTTTAATCAAAATTGAGGCGAGGTATTTCGAGGTGTGGGGGACCGCCTTTCGCGTCCCTGCGCGCTGAAATATAATACGAATAAAATAAGAACAGGCGGATAAATTTTGACATATATCAGACGTCGACAACTGCCCGATGGCGACTGACGGGACAACGGGCGGCGCGGCGCGTCGTTATACCAATGGATAATTTTCAAATTTTGGAATGAATGTGAATTTAATAACTACAAGGCTTCAAAAAAAAACAAAATTTAGCAGATTCTCTGTAATACTTAAAGAGAAATACCTCCACAAAAAAATTATGTGCAAAATTTGATATTTAATTCTTAAATGATTTGTTTTAGATTTTTATTTAAGCCTATTTTCAGGATTTTATATGATTGGGCGAAGCACCTCTTACCGTATAACGATTTAGCATATCCTTTAGACAATATCCTTAGGTGTGTCGTATATTTTTTGTATTACCGTTATTTAATAGTAAATACCTAAACCATTTGATCTAGAAAAACAGTTTATCCCAATTCTCGCCTTAACATCCTAATTTAGTAAAATGGGAAAAGTAACGTTAAAATTAATCCTTAAAGCAAAATTAATTTTGGCTGAAATTGGGAACAGAAATGAGTATCCCGACGAGAAACCGCAGTATTCCACAGCACCGTCAATATAAATATTCACCCGGAGCAAAATTCAAAAGTAGTATTTCTGTTTATTCACTCCCTTCTAAGACGAGAAGTTATTAATTTTAATTAGCAACTTCCCTTAAACTTTGTATTAAGATATGTGCTCTTTAGGGTTGTGAAAGATATTCCATGTGTAATAAATAATCAACATGATCATTCATGGTCATCATCAAACATTACACGTTTCAGCCATATTCTTCAACATTTAAGCGTGAAACACAGTATGTTGTCGTCCATATAAATACACAGAATTAGACTCGCCGCAGTCCCGACCCGACTCGCGCCCGAACCGCGCCCGACCCACGACCGACGCGCGCCCGACTCACGCCCGCCTCGCACCCGATCCGCGCCCGACCCGCATACACTCGCGCCCGATCCGCACCCGCTCTCTCTCTGTGTTTCACGATTTAGATTCTATCGCAATGTTTTCCTTCACCGTTAGCGAAATGTATATTTAATAAACATTTACAAATGTACGTAACAGACAAATTAAGGTCATAGGCAGTTAACGCCACAGGGATTCGAACCATTGACCCCTCAAATGACATACAATTGTTCTCCCAATAAAAAAACCTACGGAAAATACATGGAGCGTGTCACCGTTCCGAAATATCGGGAAAAAAAGAACAAGTCATATCGTGATAAGAAACCTGTTATAATTTAGCCACAACTTTGTTCGTCATTTATTCAAATATTAAAATATGAATTAAAAAATTCTTCTGAGCTGCTACTGCGATGTACATTACCTGAAGTAACATCAAGGTTACACCTTACTAAGCAATACAATAGTATCGGACTCGAAACAATTTCAAAATATATCTGCATTACTTCCGCCAAGCAGTAAATGAGCTCACATTACTGCGTTCGGGAATTGAAGGATAATGGTGAAACTACAGGCACATCCGACTCTACAGCTTTATATCTGAGGGGACGGCGTCATGGTATTGCCCTTCAGACCTTTGCGATTTAAAGCTCTGAATGGCACTGCAACTGTTATGGACAGACATGTCGCTTACCACCAAACGCACGGATAGATATCATTTCGATCTTGCAGTACTCTCAGTCTATACCGTTCAGATCACAGTATGGTAATTAAAATATATCAAGCCTTGCCCCTATAAGGCGTTTGTAAAACAATTTAAAAGCATCTTCAAAATAAAGCTTCTTATTCTATAAAACAATTTACTTTACAAAATACTGCTTAAGAACTATTCGAGTTTATAAGCATATAATTTGTAAGTATTCTTTCTAAGTATTTGTAAGTGTATCAGAAATGAGACTGTAAAGTTTTTGAATTCTATTTATTGTTTATATTAACTAAAATTATTTGTATTTTTATCATTATTTCTAATTTTATTTTAATAATGTAATTAGTGAATTAAGAAATAAATGACCTCAACTTTTTTAAATTGAATTCTATTCATAATTAATATTACATAAAATTCTGTTTATTTTTGTCAGTAATTATTTCTAATTTTATTTTAATAATGCAATTAGCAAATCAAGGCATTTTGCAGTGCCTCTACAGGGTACTAATAAAGGATATGCATTTAAAAAATCATAGATAAGTAAACTTTAAATCATCAAATTGATTAAAAACTACTAGTTATTCGTAAGGCAGATTCGTCTGAAAAGAAATAGTAAGAAAGTCTATGGAAATAAACATTTATTCATATCATTGTATAAAATTAATTATAGACAAAAACAGCCTGGAAGCGTCTGTCGGTTTAAGTTACAAACAAATCAGCAACAACCTATTAACTACCTAAATACTCGAGGCTTTTTCCTTAACTCAGACATGCTTTGAATAAGGGCTGAAATTGAACAAATCGAAATAACAAATACAGCCTATTCAGTGCAGCCCTGTGAAAACCCTTTCGTTTGATTGGGTTTAAATTTGTTCGTTTAAACAACGTGTTTTCTTCAAGTTTGTTTGGTTGTTTTGAGATAAATTTAATACGAATACGACTTGTCAAGTTTGAGAATCCTTTCAGACAGTTTGAGAAGATATTAGCGTGCTGCGAAATTAATACATTTAAGTTATGGCTTGCTAAAATTCTTCTTGTGTTTATAACAATGTTTGTTCGAATGCCAATATCTTTTATTTTTCCCGCTTTTGAAAACCAGTTTAGTAGTAAGAGTATAACAATATTAATTTAGAAGCAATAGAGCTCCTTGTGAGAGTTCGTCCAGGGAAGTATTGCTATCTTACCCATGTTTACGTTTAACCACGTCTCAGGATGACGGACGCAGTGGCAGTAACCCTCAGGTCTTTGTGATTTAAAGCTCTGAGTGGCACTGCAACTGTTATAGACAGGCGTGTCGCTTACCATCACGCGCATGACTTGGTTGTCCCGTCAAGTAATATCATAAAACATATATAAAATAACTATTACCGCACATTCTGTCAATGGCATGTTGAGAAGATATCAGTTATTAAAAGTGGCGCCCAGAATGGGACTCTGAACCTCACTAAAATGTTTTAAGAAAACCTCTAAATACACCTTTAAGGCTGTGAACATAAATAGCACAAAGTAATTAGTAAGAAAACGACCTGTTACCAGGAGGACATCGAACGATTTGTCTCGGTTAGCGAAGACAAATGCACCTCGATCACTAATTGTCTTTAGCATGTCTGGACTATCGATATAGTCATATAAATGTCTACATAACAGTAAAATATAACACAGTCTTTTACTGCAGTGAGTACTTCTTTGGTTTTTCGAAAATGTTTAAAGCTTTTGTAAGCGAAGAAAAATTCCTAAATTTCACAGATATCTCACAGAAGGCGCTACGGCTACGGCGCTACGGCTACGGCGCTACGGCTACGGCGCTACGGCTACGGCGCTACGGCTACGTTCCGTTATAACGGCTCTTTTAGTCGTTATAACGGAACGTTACAAGTATTTGTAAATAATTAACGTTTTGATAAAAATCTAGATAAAGTATCTTCTTAGTAATAAAATTTTATATACTACGGCAGTTCAAAACTTTGCCATTGTTTTCCTTCATAGCCACAAAAATTTGATTCAACTATTGTTGAAGGGGTGTCCGCGGGGGGAGCAGCGAGAGACGCGGGGCGAGCAACCCAACGTTCGTAATCGCTGATGACGTAAGCTGATTCGACCAAGAATCGTGCTCAAGACCACTCCTCGTTAGTTTCTCTTTTAGCCCTAGCCCACACGACACAGAGTTAAAATTTAAAATTAACGATTTCCGAAATCGACGTTTTTTTTTGAAAATATATTGATTATCACAAATACAATCATTGTGAAAGTAAATTCCCGCTATAGGGAGCTTCGTCATTGCCGAAAATAGCTTCGTCATTTTTGAAGACTACCTTCTGGTTGGTGAAGTCCCTTACTTTCCCAACCCTTGCACTGCGCGCGTTAGCGTCGAACACGCCACCAGCTGCACTCTTCCGCCGGTAGTCTACGAGAGTTCCGTAACCAGAGGCAGATGAGGAGTGCGGAACTCCAGAGGCGGAAACAAGTAACCTTTGAGCATTACAACCACGGCCCTGATAAATTCATGTACTCGAATTTTTTTTAGTCTCCTTTCACTTTTTTTTTTTACTCAAAATTTAAGTTTTCAATTGTAACCTCTTAGGTAAAATAAGGACTAGGGAATCCAACCCGGAACATCGTTAAAAATCTTTGTTAAAAATTCGTAAGGTCTGCTGATTCCATTCCATAGCTCAGTTGGGAGAGAGGCACGGTATGCCGAAGGCGATAGTCGATCTTTGTATTAATAATTACAACAAAGTACTTGGTAGAGCAATTTCACAAAAACATTTAATAAATTTAATATCCTAAAATTGTTGCTTATTTTCAATATATGTACCAAATGTTAACATTCAAATAAACACCTTAAAGACACCCTCATTAGGTAAAATACAAAGTAAATGGTCGGAAGCCATTTGGACACCTTGAAAGGAGCAATAAAAGGTTTCCACGACAACACCTAAGGAGAGCAAACACTTCTCCTTCAATTGAATTGGGAAGACAAGAAAAACTCGTAGAGCCGTCTCATCAAGTGGATAAACCCTATTTCACTACCAAATACCCCGTGTTTATAGTCAAAATATTGCCACGCGCTAGAGTTGGGAACGTACTGTACTAAATTATATAAAAATCTTCTTTTACTCTAGTCAGGACTTCGGGTTGTTACCAATGCGTATGTTTCGATATGTGGAATGATCTTCCCCGATTATCATTTCTTAATGCATACTTCCCGTAATAATTGTTTTTACTGGTTCTTGTCTCGGCATAACTTGAAGATCGATATTTATTATAATACTTAATTATATTATAGCAATTGATAGCAAAGGGGCACTGTCACTGCGCCTACCACTCCAAAACGTATGTTGATTAATCCCATGTGGCGAGTCAAAGCTAAAGTCAAATAATCATTTATTCCATAGGTCTAATTTTTACACTTTAAAACGTCATTTTTTAAGCTACTACTCGTTCACTACGCTGACCTCCCTGAGAAGAACGAGCAAGCAACTCTATGGATTGCTCTTTTCCAATAAACTTAAATGAAATTTTGAAAACCGGAACACAGTAATGTTCACATTACAGCTTGGCGGCAGAAATAGGTAAGTTGGCAGTACTTTCCTGGACGAACACTTTCACAAGGATCTCTACTGCTTCTTAAAATACAACGCATATAACAACATTTTTGTCTTTTGCAATACAAGCATTGGTTTATAACGTACTTACATTTATGGCAAGTGGACATAAGTATCTTAGTATATCTAAGGGTGTCGATAGGTAGGAATGTGTGTTAAAACCTGATAGTGTATCTTCACCAACAATGACGGGTTTTAAAGTAGTTGTGTCTTCTTCCATGTTATTTATCATTTCATATAAAATATTTAATAATCTGTCAATCTCGTAACTGGAATGATGTATGTATAAGATCTTTTTAATTGAATGTGGCAGATAGTAGCAGAATATCAGCAGCCCTATGAAACAGCCCGCCATTTTGCTGAACAGCAGACCGTTTTCATTATTATTATTACTTTTACGTTTCCTATCAGGTGAAGACTTCAAATCGAGGCTTTATTAGGCTATCTTGGTCATGCTGTTTACGACAAATGACATAGTCAACTGATCAAACTTGATTCCACCGTCGGTCAGGTTGCGTACGCATACAAAGCAGGCCAATGTCAAAGGTGACAACACCAGAATATTAATAAACAATAACCGGATAATGAATAGATATGAAAGAAATTGACAAATACGAAATTCGTATTAATTTGCTTATGTTAGCAGCAGTACGACTAATTGTATCACAATTATGTTACCTTATTTTGATTAGTTGACACGATACTTGAGGAATTTCAAGCGTCGCGTTGAGTTAAAGACCACGTAACTTAGACACGGTTAAACAGATTTTTTATACCAAGTCGCAGGTCGAACAAGTCGTGCGCCTGTTAATAAGTGACACGCCTGTCCATCATTGCAGTGCAGTGCCATTCAGAGCTTTATATAGCAAAGATCTGAGGGGCACTGTCATCGCTCCCGCCACCCTGAGACATAAGTTGCCAAGTCCCGTGTGCCTATAAGTTCACCAGTATCGTTGCTCCTTAAAACTGCAACGCAGTAAGGTGGCAGCATTTACCTGGAGGAACTCTTTCACAAGAAGTTCTACTACTAATACTGCGAGAAAAACTTACTATTTCAAGTATATTTATCTAGTAGTAGCTTATTTGTTGACAGCTCAAATGAATTTTTCATACTTTTATCGACACTTTTTTTTAAATTTATAAGGCGTTACTACATGACACTAGGAAAGCAAAAGAGCGTCTAACTGAGACGCAGTAACTGGTATAGAACACCTATTATCAGTCAAGCGCAGTCGTCTTGAGTCAGCACTATCGCGGGCCTCGTTCGAATTCAGCCAATCGGCGGCGACACAAGAGCTCTGTCAATATTGGCCCACTGCTACGCTGAAGCTGCGAAATGGAGAGATAAAGCGATTAAGGTGTTTCTGACTATGCAATCGTGTAGAAACATTTTTAGTAACCATGTTATTAAAACCAGCAAATGGTTTAACTGTTGCGAGACGTGGTGATGGCGTCAACTATGGGAGGTACACATCCAGCAATAAATTAGATAACGTTTGCACTTTTTTAAAATAAACAGTATATCTTTTATGTTTGATATACATATTCATTTTATTGTTCCGTATATATTAGTTGATCTACGGATAAATTATATATGTGCTGCATTCAAGGTAACATTATCATTATATTTAGGCATACTAAATTAATATTTGATTATTAAAAATAATATTTGATTCTCTTTTTTCATTTAGATCAAATCTTGGTTGCGCCCTCCATTCAGTATGTTAGGTTAAGGTTATAAAAAAGCAACACGAGCAGATCGAACGAAACGATGGTGGCGCGGCAGCGGCCGGCGAGTGCCAGAAGCGGAATTGCTTGCGTTTCCGAACATGCTTTCAGGGTTTTTAATGCGCATTTGTCTTAGTTTTGAGGCTCAATATGAAATTATCAAAGTTAATTTATACAAATGGAACATTAGCTCAGAACCGATTAAAAAGAAGAAGGATCTGTCATTAAAAAAGATGACTGTTTCTATTTTCTTGCCTGCTGCTTTTGCGGGTTAAAAATTATCATTTAAATACATGCCTGTTTATAATATGAAAGAGATATCCTTTCGAAGAGACTTAACGGCCTTGGAACGTACACTTTTAAATAACCTTCACCTATGATTGCGCTTATCTTCCCTTGCAAGTCGAAACACGTAACTACTTAGCAGTAGATATAGGTAGACCCTACCTAGACGGATTCCGTATGGACCCAAAACCTTATCTTAAATATTCAGGATGCTATACACGTGCCTCACCGCAAGTGCACAATTTAAATTTGGGAATGGAATAGGGAGAGCAAAAAGTTTTTTTTTGTTAAAACTTTAATTAGTACGCATAAGAAATTTCCTTAGTAATCTTTCTATTAACAAAATAATCTCCATCAATCTCCAACCACTAGGGTTTACACACAGGTTTGCCACCACCACTCTGGCGCAATGCGGGTTGGAGACTTCACACGTTTCGTAAAGGTTGTAACTATTGTTGGCACTGCAACTGTTATGGACAGGCGTGTAGCTTACCATCAGGCGCATGGCCTGTTCGTTCCGTCAATTGATATTATAAAAAATTAAAAGAAAACGAAGTTTTCTACGGTTAAATAATGTTATCTTAATAAAAAATTACGTAGCCTAAATTACCCAAATTCAGTAAGCAATACATAAAGGGACAAAATTATTTTTATTTCCCTGCAACAGGCGGTAATGGGTACAATAAGGCTCCATGAAAGGGCATTATTATAATTTTATTATAGCTTACCACCCAATCGCCTTAGCTGAATTAACTTGCGCTCAAAGAGTACAGTCTGCCATATATATTTCAGAAATCGAGTTTCTGACAAATTTGAAAGCTAATTCAAACATGGCATGATTTTTTGTACTTGGTAATCAGATATTGTCCTTTGTAATACTAAGATGGATTGTGTAACTTAAGTGTAACTGTAAGTAAAAATTATGATTATGAACATGCTTTGGTGTAATAAATCAAAGTAAAAATGTATATTTAGAAAGGCTACGAAGAAGAGTACATGGGGATATGAAAACTAATATTAATATTTCAACAAATTAGAGAGATTTTTGTAATGAGGATAAATATTGCCGATAAAGTGCTTGGAAGTTGGAGGTGGAATATTATTCCACTGGCATATTACCGCTAAATGCTGCAGTTCTATGTTGCGGTACCATAAGTACCTACACAAGACCGGGCAGATCTCTCCCTGTAGCGTACATTAACGTTAGATGACCACATCAGTTTGTCATATAGGTATTTAGCATTAGCTCACAATTTTGATAAAAATAATTTTTATTTGCATCACAATGTCGAGGAGCACAAAAGGAGCCTCCCCGCATGACTACTATTCATTCCCTGTGCAACAATTGGCAAATACGTTACGCCACTTATTACTGCTACTTTAGTAGCAGTAGAGCTTCCAGTGAAAGAGTTCGTCTGGGGAAGTACGGTCTTAACCTTACCTATTTCTGCTGCCAAGCAGTAATGTGAGCATTACTGCGTTTCAGCCTTGAGGAGTATGGGCGCTGGTGAAATTACAGGCACATGTGACTTATCACCTTATGTCTCAGGGTGATGGGCGCAGTGGCAGTGCCCCTTAGATCTTTGGGATGTAAACCACTTGGCACTGCAACTGTTATAGACAGGCGTGTTATTAACAGTAATCGCACGTCTTGTTAGTCCTGTCACTTGATATTACAAAAAAAGAAAATTGGAAAATCCTTTCAAAACCATTGCAAGCTTTATAATATATGCCATTACATATTATTATAAGAAGAAGAAATTTTATAAGAACATGAAATTTTGACTAAAATGTAACTTCCGTCAAAATGTACACCACGTTGGCCCCATGCGAACAAGGCAATCGGTAATAATAATAACGCAACACACTCATAGCCCCGCACAAGGTCGCGGGTACCATGGACCACAGACAACCACAAATTACACCCAAACTCACGAAAGAACTAAATGTAAGCTATGCACATATTTCTCCCGGCCTGGGAATCGAACCCAGGAGCTCCGCGCGGCAGTCCGGCATGGTAACCGTAAGGCCACGGAGGCAGTTGATGATTGTATTACGGTGTTATCGTTCTCCTTTAGCGGGAGGTATTGCACCTACACTCACAAATCTACACAATTTAGAACATCAGACATGAGCGAGCGCCCGGTTTTAACCCGGGCTTTTGTTTAAAACACCAGGTTTAAATCGGGTTAAAACCCATTAATACCCAAAATCGAAATATTCGTTGTAAATCGAGTTTTGTTCAAATTGAATGATATTATTACCATGTTTATTGCTTTCTAATCTAGGTGAATCGATTTGCCTTTGTATTGATTGGATTCGCTTGAAATCGCATTGAAATAAATCGATACAAAAAATCGTTAGATCGTATGCACTTGAATCGATCTTCTTAAAAATATAATGTGCATATGAAGTAGTGAGAATCCACAGGATCGCAAATTGGTTATTGTATGGGATTGCCTCTTTTTCGTTCTTTTTTACATCGAAATTTGTAGTAAACGTGAAATTATACCAAATTCTGTATCCACTGTTTCTGCCCGCGATTTTGATTGGTTTTAACTCACTGCCCATCTCTGGCTACCATCGCTCTATTTGTAACTCGATTCTAGTAACAACACACATAACAATGACATCGAGGTAGGCTGTACCTCGCAAACAGTTGTAGGTAGGCGGTTGCGTGCTCACTGTCCATTAGATGAAAAGCACCACTCACAGTTACAACGCAGATTTGTTACGAACCTATACAATGTGTAAGCCAGTGCAATTTTCGATATTTCTCAGGGAAATTCATAGCATTTTATCACAAGTATTGTTTGGGACTGAATATTGATAAAGCTACCGTCAATTTCCTTGGTAAAAGAAAAACATGTTTTTAATTTAGATAGATAGATAGATAGATAGATAGATAGATAGAATACGTTTATTGACTTACCACAATCACACACAATAAATATGAAACAACAAATAGCTAAAGAAAGAAAGAAGACAAAAAAAAACTCAAAACAAAACATACAAAATAACAAAAAGGTACGAAATCAAATAAATATACACAATAAACGACATATATCTACAATTAATTAAAAAGCAAGTTGTGAGTGCTGCAGCAAGCCAAACAGGCCATAGCTCAGTGCAGGTGTTGCCCAAAAGCAACGCACTGATTTTCAGCTATCGCCTAGTGGGTAACGCGAAGTGGTGCATCATAGCAAAAAGCAATGTGTAAGTAATGTGTAGGACGTGCAGTGAAGGTGTCGATGGAAGCGTCTGTGGAAGCGTACAGGTGTGGCAAGCATGAAATTTCAAAAACCAACTAGAAAAAAAAGATATATCAAAGAAAACGGACAAAAAAAGGAGACTTTAAGAATTTAAGACTGTTCTTTTGCTAGACTATGATTTGTCCACTACTCTGCCAAACTCAAATAATTTCTATTTCATAGCTAAGCAAATTACACTTGAAAACGTTATATTAATTGGACTTAGTTAAACAAAAAGAGCCCAATGCACATCCAGTCACTTTCGAGATTTTTATTTTCAAAACTTATAATGTCATATAACTCCAGAGATATTTATTTATGTTTATATGTTGAATTTTTTTGCTGATCTAAGAGGTTAGACTTTAGGAACCGTTTGGTACATATAACTCATTTTTTGATAATTTAGTGGACTGGATCTTTTTTGCATAACTACGTCCAATATTCTCTACTTTTCATTCATAAAACAGATAGATTCCCCTGAGAAGCATGAGCAAGAAACTCTAGGGGTTGCTGTTTCATGTGCATTTCACTTGTAACTTCGTGCAAATCACTTTTTAAGAAATTAAATTTATTAACAGTGCCTAGTATTTATATTTTGAGCGCCTGTACCTTCGTCAAGCAAAATTATTCACTATTCAAACGACATGAACCTTTATATAACACGAGGTTTCCGGACAGACTTACTGTACCAGTCAATATAAAAAGAGAAGTGTACCGTCGTAACTGTTTACCTATGTGTGTCAAAATATATAATTCGCTACCGATTGATTTAAAAAATACGCCATATACAATGTTCCGAAATAGGTTATCCAAATGGTTGTCTAACTGTTGTTTTTACTCAATTGAAGAATTTTTTGACTACAAAAATAATTAGGTATTTGTTTAAATTTGATATTATTGAGACTTATTATTTTAAATGTATAAGATATTTTAATAATTATGATAGATATACTCATTTTAAGGTAAATTTGCATGCTATTACTAGCTAAGTGTGAGAACCTGTTAATAGAAATATTATATATTAAGCCAACTATGTACACCACACTTAATGCGAATAAATTATTATTATTATTATTATTGTAAATATACATTTGTACATATTTGTCATTTACAAGATTTATTTTAAACGTCATAGATAGAGACTACCTGGAAGAGGTAAACGGAGTCAAGAGCAATGTTTTGCAGTACTCGGAACAATGGCAGTAAGAATATGCAAGAAAATGTAACATCTATTTAGAACTTTATGATATAATTGATAAACAACCTGCTCAAGATATTAACAATTTTTCAGGTATATTACTAATATTGTACAAAAATTTTTGAGGTTTAAAAAGTTTCTAAAACTTACGTGATCGATTAATAGTAGTGATTAGAATAATTTGGTTTTCAGTTTCTGTCTGTGTAGTCTTGTTTATTTAATCAAGAGATTATCATTTATGACCGTCACTAAAACTAACAATTACTGTTGATAATTGATTAAGTAAAAATTAAATAAGATTACAATATTGTCAAAATACAACTACATTCAATATTAATAATATTACTTCTACGAAAAAAAAACCAAGTGACAGAACGAACAAGTCGTGATTCTGATTCTAAGCTATAAGCCTGTCCAGTTGCAGTGCCACTCAGAGCTTTAAATCGCAAAGATCTGAGAGCACTGCCGCTACGCCCGTCACCCTGAGACATAAATTGACAAGTCCCATGTGCCTGTAATTGCACCAGCACCCTTGCCCTTCTAAACCGGAACGCAGTAATATTATATAATACTAACATTACTACTTGGCGGCAGAAATAGGTAAGGTGGCAGTATTTCCCTGGTCGAACTCTTTCACTAGGAGATCTACTGCTGCTAAAACAAATTCTCTGTACTATGAAATTAATTATCAATTAAAAAGGAGATTCGCTCGGGTAACGGCGTCGGACAACTATGCCGATTACCTGGTGTCAAATTATTCACTGTACAAAAACTATTCACTGTACAAAAACAATTCACTGTACTCCAGAACCCAGACTATAATAAATTTAGAAAAGTTAATTTCCTTTATTGATTTTTCCGGAAATCGAAACACTCCACAATTGGATCTCCTCGTCCAACGTCCATAGAGCAAATCGTTGGATCACTGACGGGTATAAAGCGTATCATCGTAATCTCTGAAGAAGGTCAAAAACCCGTCTTATATCTTATATTTATGTCGCCGTATAGATGGCCTGGAAGTAATATCAATTTTCATTCCACTTCAATATGAAATATAAGTGATCTGTATTTTTCCTTGTAATGTCATTCAAATCTTCATAATGAGCTAGAATTACTTTCTTAACTTGTTCAAACATGTGTATCAATATATGGCATTGTGTCTTACAAACTAATTTAAAAAATAAAGCTTGCTAACACGGCTAGATGGCGTTAATCCTAATCAAAAAATAAAATAAAATTGAGGGCAGTATCAAAATGTATGCAATAAGCGCCATCTAGTTGATTTGTTTATTATCATTATAGTAATAGTTCAGTGCTCAAAAGTATTGTCCGCTTGCAGGAGCTAGTGATTACAGTCGATAAATATTCTATCGACTATCGAATGAATGTTGGTTACGCTTATGCAATAAAAAACCGAACTTGTATCATTGGAATTATCATCGACTCTTTATTCGTTTACCTGCTGGACACAAGTTAATTTGGATTGTCCATTTTTGTAAGTTCATACATACATTTAGAAGTATATCTATTAAATATACAAAGTAGTAGACATATTTTAAAGTTTTTCATTATAATTCAATATAAATAATCAAATTCGCCTGTCCTTATTAAAATGTATATGTATAAATAGTTATTTTTGATACAAGTGCGGAAGTTAGTCATTATTCACGAGTCTCAAGGCTTCTTGGCCCGAGCCAGAGGCGAGGGTCAACGGGACTCGAGACAAATGAAAATGACAAATCCGCACGTGTATCAAACGACGTTTTTTAATACATTTGCGAAAAAACTACATTGAAAGTAAAATAAAACTGTATTTAAAAAAAACTCATTTTATTTCTTTGTCTGATAAAAATTCAGAGTACAATGGCAACTGTTGCCAGTATTCAGCCACATTAAAATTACTATTTTAGTGGCGCGGCGCGCAGCGGTCTCGCGTAATACTCACCTCCGGTCATTGTTAATACTCAAGCCATCTTTATGGAAAATATTTTGGTATTTTTAAATGTAACCCCTTGTTTTATAAAACACCTATGCAATTTAAACAAATAAGATGTTTGTAAGTAAATATAAGTTTTAATGACGAATGACTTACGTCACAAAGCACTTAAATATTAAGTAGATATACGACCTCTTTAGTTCTATGTTTAAGATTAAGACATCCAAACTAAACAAACAAAAATCCAACTTTCGGCACGATTTGTAGTACGAAAAATATTACGCTTTGAGCAACTGTATTAAAAAATTGAATTCGAAACTCGTAGGCCATCGGTCAAAATAGGAATAAAGAAGGCAATAACGCAATTAGTAATCTTTAGACCGCAGTAACATTTACAATTCAGACATGTTTGGCAAAATGTTACTTGCTTTCACAATCTATCGATAAAACTGTCGACATCATGTACAGGACTATTTAAAATTTTATGAACACTGACAGCACTGGAAATGTCATTTTACTCCGTCTTCAAAAAAAACAGACTATAGTTACAAAAATAGCTATTCGGTTATTCGTCGCGACGTCTAGTGTACCATTAGGTCTTGCATCGCGATTGGCAGTTCTCTTGAGTTAGAGTTCCATGGTATAATACTAAAGCCAGCCGTGACCCCTTAGAACCTGTAAAGACCCCGAAACGTTGGTTTATTTGCATAATTCAAATCTACCCTACTTGGGTTCGTGATAATTGTAACTTTATATAAAAAATACGACCTTAAATTTTTTATGGAATTTGGCAAGTTTTATTGAAATCGCACAACGAAAAGAGGATGAAATCCAATATCCCGGATTCATTCTCCAATTTGCCATCGTCAGGGCTCGTTCAAAATAGGCGCTTCTAGCGCTGCAGCCGCGTGACAGTGCGACCACATTTTTAGTGATGTTTTATCTTTCGATTCAGTTTCGCGATGGATTGCAAAAGCACATTGTAATATTACTATTAAATAGTTACAAAACTCGATCTACGAACAATATTTGTAAATAGTTTTCGCCTTGTTAACGGGGTTTTATGAGATTTTTATGTTTGTTTAACACTATTCTTCACACTTGTATTCAAAACCAAAATATATATAGTTAGGAGGGTCAGAATTCTTGGGGCACACACTTCACATATAGGTGTTAAAAATGACTCAGCTGCTATGTTTTTTTCAGTTTCAAAATTGTCAATAAGTTTTAGACATAAATTTTCCCATGCCTTTTCTTGTCCAGTCCATTGGAATAACTGGCTGAACTGCTATCCCATATTGCAGGGTTTTGTTTAACATTCTCTATAAATTCTTCAATTCGATTTTCATCCATCGTGATTAATTTAAAAAAATTACATGTATACCTCACTAACCGTGACAACAACCGAGCGTGACTGCAGCACGAATGCCGCGCGGTTGCAGCTCTTTTAGAAATTGTATGAAAAGTGACAACAGTGGCTACGAACGTTTGAACGCGCCCTTAAAGGTGGAATAGAACTAAGAATCATTTTATTAAGTACGTTAAAAATAGTTTCATTTCCAACGGACAACAAGCGCAAAAACCTAAGGACTCGGCTTGTAATCATCAAATTCATAGGTTTTCCTGGAATCGGTAACCGATAATAATCTGCCAACAGTAGCAGGGTTTCAAGTTTGTAGCGTTTAAACTTTTTAAACGTAACAACGTTGTACCGTCGCTTGAAAAAATTGTTTACCAATATTTTCGATTACCCGTAATCCTACCAGGGCAACAAAAATCCGAAGCGAGTTACACGGCTCGTATTGTAAGACATAACAATACCGTTCTATCTTTCAAGCTCAACGGGCTCAGGTATCAGGGTGATGGAGCGTGATCGCGATACAGGTTTTGATATATTGACATAAAAATATTATGCTCTACGTAAGAAAGTATAGTAGATATAGTTCCTGACTTAGTCTATTATACCTATGCCATTATCATTGTCAATAAACCATTTCACGTTTCATTGCAGAGAATGGGGATTCTAGTATTCTACGTATTGAGTCTTTCTACTACATATTTACTAATAGTGACGAAATAATGACCGCCTCGGTGGACTAACAGTTTACAATGTTGGCTGCGGAGGCACCGAGTTCGATTCCCAGTAGAACTAATTTGGGAAATTACCGTTTCTCAATTGGTTCTGGTCGGGGTATTCTGGGAAATGCCCCAACGTGAATTCTACTGAATTCCACTAATACTACAGAGAATTACCTAGTTCAAGACCGGGCAATTAGTGTGGTCGTCTGTCACATATTTCAGGTCTCATGGTCACGGTGACCATGGGACCTGTAAAGGGCCCGAAACGTCGGTTTGTTTGAAAAAACAAATACACGCGATTTAAATCCGGAAAAATAGTTTCATTTCCTATGTGTAACAATCGCGAAAACCTAAGAACTCGATTTGGATATCTATTTAAGACTTTCGCTTCTCCATTGGCCTGGAAGATTATTAGTATTACAAATAATAATAATAATGAATATTAACTAAAAATAGCGGATTTCCAGCCACTGAAAAACAGTGCTAGGTACTACATCAGTAGTTAGTGTAGACGAGACTTTAGAAAGTGACGTTGTTAGTGTAGTATGCAATCCTGCATATGACTTTAATAAAAATGAAGCAAATGAGGGTAGAATCTCGCCGACACCGCCTGCGCCCGCTGCCGTACTGTGTGATCGGACTGCCAGGGCTTTGGCGCGCAGTTTTCGTCGAGTCACCGCCGCGGAATCTCAAGATAAGGACCACCAATTGGCTCGAAACATGTCGAGCAAAAATTCGACTTAAAAACGTGAGTTATCCGTTATTTTTAGTTAATATGTCAGAGTCTCTCGGTGGCTTTCTATTTAAAATAATGAATGTTTCGATTTTGAAGGGTACGGACGTTGGTGAAACTACGGACACAAGTGACTTGTCAACTTTGTGCTTCAGGATGAGGAGCATAGTATCAGTGCCTATCAGGTTTTTTATAATTAAAGCTCTGCGTGGCACTGCAACCGTTGTTGTGTTGCTTACTACCAGGCGCACGACTTTCTTAGTAGCGTTAATGTAAATGTACGTCAACATTATCATTACAATAATCACCATTATTATTATAATCGTTATTAAAAATTGCCAGGCTGTTGATAAACTCCTTCTCTTACGTTTCCATTGTCTGTCCGAAACATTACTTAAATATAACATTTCATCTTGAACATATATTTCTTGGACAAAATGTTTTAATTATTTACCGAATCGACCCTAAACTTTCTGTCTTTATAACAAACAGGATTACGACAGTGTATCTTCAAATATCCTTTGCTTAAACAGTCAACAGATAATACCTGTCGTCACCCCTTCATCGCAAATAAACTTAATCCCTTAAGAAGTGGGGTTACGATCGTTCCAATTCAGCTAGTCATCTACAGAAACCAAATCGCTCATTTCAAATTTCAAGAAATTCAGCTTTTTTGTTTGAGGTGCGACATCAATAAGTGACTGGACGCCGTGCACTTGATGGTAAGCGATACGCCAACACATTACAATTGCAGTGTCACTCCGAGCTTTAAATCGCAACAATCTGAGGGACACTGCAACTAGATCCGTTTTACTCAACTATATTGAACGGCTGATCAAGCTCTGGGTACGATGCATCCCACAAAATAAGCACAGCCGGTATTCTGAACCCGACCACGTGCCGCTGGCTGTTCTACCGTGGGTAACAACAAAGTCATTTATTTTTATTTATAGCTCACGCGATTCATGCGTCTCTAGAAGCATACCACACCTAGAGGTGCCGGAGATGATTTTATACCGATTTATCGGATATCGAAGTTATAACAGGTAAAAGAACTAATACTAATTGCTATTTCGGTAACTACTCTAGCAAACCATAAAGTTTTTAATGCCTGGGTCTGTCATTAAAAAAAAATAAACAACTTCAAAAATACGTCACGACAATCGTGTGTGTTATTGTTTGGGCTGGTGATGTCGGTGTTTATTTATTGAAAACATACCGTAAGTTGCGTTTTTTAAGTTTACCCTGAATATAAATGTTTATAAACTATACTTTAAGGAATAATTTCATGGTAAACATTAGAACTACTCAAACGGAATATTATCATATTTACCCAAGTACACCAAAAATTTCATTAGTGCTTTTTAAGTGCAGGATTTAAGCGGTGTATTACTGCATTTTATTTGAGATGTTTTTGTTGTAGTACGGAGGGTATTTATTTAGCTATGCAGAATAATAATTTTTATTTATAAAACCTTGTATTTAAACTGAATCCTTTTCTTATTTGCGAAACCAAATAGCCGCCATTTTGCGGTAGGATGAGCGCATCGCGTGAGCGGTTATTCACTTATTCTAAAAGTTAAATTTATCCGTTACGTGATTTAATAAAGTATATCCGAATAATGCAATTTTATCTTAGATGTTTCTCAAAAATATACTACCAAAAAAACTACGCGCTCAACAAAAGAAGACATACTACTTAAAATGTTTTCTCCAAAAAAGGTACCAAGTGCGGATCTCCCCTCGACTGCGTTATGAATATTAAACAACATAATAACATCCCTGATTATTGTCAGAGCGTTTAAAACAAAGGAAATTGGACTCGTGACATTGTTACCAATAGGCTTTTCGTAATTTCTTTATATATTGTAGCTGATATACGGAAGTCTGCGATAAATAACAGACTTAGGCCAACAATCTGTGAAGTTGCGTAAACATTTTTTAATGTCCGCCGTTACACTGTTGCATTTACTGCAGCAGTAATATCTATGCGGAAGTCTTTCTTACATTTTATAGTTTTCATTGTTGACCTACGCACGAAGACGCACTACGTTCTTGTACAGCCTACATAGGTCCACTGGAATAATTAATTATATATAAAGCTACAAGTACTTACTCAATGATGGTAATAGAACGCTTACTTCCCGATATGGTGGAAAAAAAAATTTATACCGTTGTTCGCGGACAGCTTTCAAAGCAAAGAATCAAATATGAGATAACCTGAATGTGGAAAATATGAAAGTGTGATCAACTGTTTGCAAAAACTATAATATATGGAGGGAATATATATGAAATTTTGTGAGGTACACGTGCCAATTTCCGTAGGATGTAAAAAATGTTCGAAATTCGAATAAACATGATGGTCTTAATAATCTTAGTCCTCAATAATCCCAGATCACTGATCTAACTTCAAATTTAGCAACGAATGTACTGTAGAATTTCATTTTTGATGCTACTATCAAATTTAATGAATATCGGTTGAGGAAACGGCTAGTAATTCCGTTTATAGAATTTCAATGGATGCCAATAAAGCTTCGCAAAGACAAAACTAACGTTGGAGTAACACTTTAAATTCACACAATCAAAAAGTGCATGTGAAATTAGATCACCAATACAATGCTTTCAGTTTTCAAAAAAAAGTTATCAAAGAAAAATTCCAAACGGCTATACGGCAAAAGTAAACGAAGTTGAATACAATAGCAGACTTCGAGTCCTAATTGACGTGGAAACTTTATTTTTCACACGTCCGACTTTTTTCTACGCCATGAATATTTATGAAGGTGTGATTGGAAAGTATGCGCAGATGAGAATCCGAAATGGGACCAAGTCTATAGGGAGGGATGACAGACAACGAAACATTATGACATTAAGAATGAAAAAAACATAATATATAATAATATGGAGTTGGTCCACATAGAAAATGAAACTATTTTTGGTCACTGGGGAGCGACCTTGGGACTTGAAAAGAGCCCAAAACAATAAATGTATTTGTAACAAACTGCTGTACTTTCTGGTTAAGGGCGAACAAACCTTTTCGAGGTTAAACCGCACAACAATGATATTAATCCAACAAATGATATAAATAAATAAAAAAGAAGCTCAGAAAACCTTCTGAACATCAAAACGTGAAATAAATTTAGCGTGTGAAGTACGACCAATGACCAAACCTATCGTCATCTTGTAGTGCCTCTCCAACTAGTAAAGGATAACCAGTAATTCTGCGTACTGCTCTCGAGCTCACGCGAGGTTTGATAGGTAACCTGAGCTCGCAACTCCTGTCCTTTCTTTAATGTTGTTATCAAGGTACGATTTTTTTCTGCGACCTACTTTACTCCTTCTTTCTTAAAGCGTATAAAGACGCGTAAAAAAACACCAGAATGAACTAAATTGAGCATCGGAAGAGCAACTTAAAGGCAGCTGACATCAGTCATTTATAGAAATAAGCTTTTAAATTCACTAATTAAGCAGGGATTTATTCAAACCGTTAAATCTGAGAGCCGGGAAACAAAACGTGATTGCTCGACGACTTATAATTTAATGCAATTTCCCCATTTCGACAGCGACGCGAGTGAAAAGAGAATAGCGAAAATGAACCAACGACCATAGAGATATAAACTACAAAAATAGAGGTACTTACATATTTGGTTGTCTTACTGTAAATTCTAGTATATTTTTTAAATAAAAGTTTTACTATTACTACTATATAGTACAAATTCTGCTCTCTCTCAATGGTAAAACAAATTTTGGCTCCACTCTTATATGCACCTTTGTTAATATCAATAACATTGTCGTGGGGAACAATGTGGTTATTATTATTATAAGTAATAAAAAAATTATAGAATGCATTATTTAATACTCTACTACTTACTACTCCTTATTTTTCTTCTCTAGTCTATTCGATATTAAATTCAATGTTTACTAAACATCATACTCATTCAAGTATTGGGTTTTTCAATAGAGACATAAACACACGGTACATTTAAGAAATGGAATTCGATCTTGTTCATATGACCACCGCGAGCACGTTTGCACACACAATTTTAAATACTTTGTTCTTTATTATGAGATTTTTTTCTCGTTACACTTGTCCATTGTACCAGGCATTCAGAAGGGTGCAGAATCCTCTTAGTGCAGCTCGCTGGATCGCGAGAGGGGCCGCCCTTCGCTTCGTTACCGCGCCGCTGACGACTGCACTTCCAACGTCTCATTCGGCTGTCAAGAAAATATCCTCTGATTTCCTGATATCCCAATACCTATTATCGTTGGGTCCAGACTGAAATAAATGTCCTTTTGCGGCCTTTTATTTTCCACATCATTTTCTTATTAAAGGAGTCATTTTTCTATATTACCTTTACATACCTTTTTTCTATATTAAAGGAATCATTAGCCCGCTTGAACAATACCAGTGAATAGTTCTATATTTACTTATTTATTTTGAATATATCGATTATTATTTATATTATATATCTAGATTAATATTCATCACAGTAGTAATGCTTTAAATTGAAGTTCAAAGCCAGAAGCAAAGAAGATCAGAAGTATTTAATACTGGCTGATTCTTTCGTGGTGTTGTACCATATACTAAATTTTATTCTAGAAAACCTCTTATTGGCTATACTATTTTAAGGTTTACTCTGTATATTTATGATATTGTAAACGCTGTTGGTTTTCAATGAAAAGAAAAATAAAATAACATATTTCAAGTGTTTTATGATCTAGTAACTTCAGTACGTAGTAACTACTAACATGCTATTTTGCTTAGGCGAATCATTAGATTTTTTTATTAAGAGTTTTGGCTTGGATACAAGTCCCTTGAGCCATGTCGTCTTTTAATTATCGGCATCCTCAGCAATATTTTCCATTGTAGTTATAATACATTATGTTTTCACTTTCACATAAATCACATTATCATCTATCACAAAATAAAAATAATCTTTGTAAAAGCTGTACTTGTAACTTCAAAAGCCCGCCATTTGTTTGCGAATCATTAGTAAAAATCAATAGGCCCTTGTGACGTAGGTGATAATGATAGTAATTTTACAAAATACATTCAAATGGCTATAGAACAATATATTTTTGTCACATGCGTTAGCTCCGTCCTTATTCCACCTAGTCTTTCGGCTAATACAAACAAGTCAAAGTCGTATCTTGTCATTGTTTAGACATTGCATTGACCGAAACAAAGAAATTTAGTAGTTGTTACTAGATTTATGTATGAGATATACGTATTCATCATACACTTTGATAGGCCTTTGATATACAGTGACAAAGATATAACAATAACCATTTTGTTTCCCATCACAGTGGCATAGAATGTGTTAAACTTGTTAGGCTTTTTTATAATTGCATCTTCATGGCTTGCAGTTCGCACAGGTTCGTCCACCAAGTGGTCTTTGTCCAGTAGATCGATCCACCTAGGCTCTCTTCAACTTCCGATTCACTCCCATCTTTTCTAAATAGATCATTTCTGAAGTTTTTGCGTTCTTAAATAGGCCAAAAAGTTGTATTTGAATAGTAGAGTTTAATACATTTTAGAATATCTGATAAATTTCTTTATATGGGATGTATGCGCGTATTTTGCTAAAAAATATACGCTTAGTATAAGATACCCTTGGTTTACAAGAACTATCTAAAGTGTAAAAAAACTGTTAAAGTTTTATTATGTACTAAGTAACGTTGAAACACGACACAATTATTCATTCTATTCCGTAAACACAGTGTTGATAGAAGCCTGCTGATGGTGAAATGAACTGGAATAAATCTCCGATAGTAGTTTCTTCATGTAGCCTTAAGAATATATAGACAAGTACAATTTTATTAATTTATTTAATATAATACAATCGCATATTCACAAGTCCCACCAAAATAACATTACACAACCCTTCTGAAACTGCATTTCAAGTTAAATCTGAACAGCACTGTATAGATTTTTTTTTGCAGATATTTTTAAATAATTATGTCGGTGTGCTAGAGATTGGATGGGGCAAGTGTGTCGGCACATGTGGCGTCCCACACCAGTGCCCGGCCCATACTCCAAGGTATGAGAGTCATTCCGTCCGGGCGTTTGCCATCTCTTTGCGACATGCCGCTTGGCTCGAGTATAACGGGCACGTTAACAGTGGTTAAGGCTGATGATGTCATTGAGGGCTGCATGCCGGGAGATATGGCCGGCGCTCAGTTGGCAGAAAAGACCGTGGTGACCTAGAGCACTTACGTCTTTGCCGCAAGGACACCGATGAGGGGAGCAAACTGGGGCACCAAGGCGGAGGCTTTCAACTATGCGAATGGTCTCGGCGCTCAGGAAGGTACCATTATAGTCTTGTAAAAACAAGAATGTCAGCAGCTACTTTCGCAAATTTTTACATGATGAATTTGTACAATGAGTACTTGAACATTTAAATGTTCAAGTACTCATTGCCAAACTCCTAAACAAGTTTCAAAAAACTGTAACGGAAGAAAGAGAAGAGAAAATTTCATTTTTTTGTATGCTTCTATATTAATCATAAATTTAGAATAACATTGCCATGTAACTACTAATCGGTAAGTATCATAGTAAATCGTTTAAATCTTTAGATAACAAGGTCGACCAAAAAGTTTACATGTCCATGTCTATTCTCTTCTATAGCTTATCGTTTGTATCAGAAGTTTTTCATCAAACTTCTTGAGTATGCGCTTATAGGTAAAGTTAGCCGTGATTGGTTGCCTTAACGCCCAGTGCTGTAACCCAGGAATATCGATATTGTCTATCAAGTGTTTGCTGATTAAAATATTGTGTTTTTGTTTACCCTCAAACAGAAAAGTAAGGTACAATAAGTTTGACGTAGTTGTTTGTACGTATATATCTATGGCATAATAGTTACTGAATTAAAAAGCCGCATTATTCAATATTATTCTGAACTATATCCATTGCTAATCATTACCATCGTACTCAACACGTTCAGCTCTCAATTCTGTTTGCTTTTCCTATTGCAATAGACGAATATGTGACCACAATATCACTTGATGTTAAACAACGATGTGGCCAACGATGTTAGTCGTTTGTCTAGTAAATGCCTTACTCCAGAATTAATCAGTCCTAAAGTGTAGCTTTCGGGAAACGCAAATGCCGTAGTAGAAGAAAAAATGTGGTAAAGTCAATGACGGAAGGATGAAGCCTTCCAGGCTTTCTAGAACATTAAACTAGGAACACACCAAAATCCTGATGGCAGTCAATGACCAGCATAAATATGTCTGGATCCAAGGCGCTATTAGGATGCTACCACACCAACCAATCGATGCCGAATCGATACCATCGGACGTCATCGATCGGTTGATTTGGTAACATTGGTTTATCGTCATCATCAGCTTACACGCATCCCCTTTTAGACATAAGTCTACTCTAGACTACTCTCATGGTCCTGGGTCGACTGCAATCAACCACTGCCGGCCACTTTTCCCAGGTCTTCAATTCATCTTACCTTAGGGCGTCCTACACTGCCCTGCTCAAGACGCCTGCAGGCATGTCAGGCATCGGCCTTATCGACGAATATCAATCGATCACACAATCATTCGACTGTCAATGGCTTTAAACGTAGCTTTTACAATGTATACTGAATAGCTTAGATCGATTGTCCTCTCATCATCGATCGAGTAATTGAGCGTATCAATTTGGTATAGTATGACCTGTCATCATCTCATTTAACCAACGATCAATGGAATCGATCGACTATAAATTGGTTAATGCAGTAACACTTCAAATTGAGTACACTACGGAAATCCAATGACATTACTTTAATATACAACCAGGACAGTCAGCACATTACCCAACCCCTCAAATACTTAAACCAGCAAATATCGCGTTTGGGTTATTGGTTTCGACGTGTAGTGAGTGGGCTTACAGACAATGACTTAACGATGACGGTGAAGCAGGAAAGTGGAGATAGAACCTAAGCCTTATTAAATGCAGACCCACCGAGTTTGTACTCGTTGGATTGGTCTCGATGGGTAAAGTCAACAGATGACGATGTTATATTGACGATGATGGACTTTTTAAAGTTCTTTAGAAATAACGACGTGTGAATTGTTTGTGTCTTGGAAATAATTCTTTTTTAAATCGCAAAGATACCTCGGACTAAGACATAAGTTGACAAGTCCCATATAGCCTCACCAGATTCACCAGAACCTTTACCTTTCAGAAGCGGAACGCAGTAATGCTCACATTACTGCTAGGCGGCTGTAAATCTAAATCAATTTTACTCTATTTGCCATGCGATAAAGAAAAGAAAAAAAATGAAAATGTCAATAAATAACAGGCAAACAAGTGGTTTAGTTCAGGTACAGAGGATTATAATAATCATACGCATTAAAAATAGTTAAAACCTAAGACCACTTCTCTTAACAATATGATGAAATCCTTAGTGAATGAGACAATACAATCAGTTCATAAAGACTGTTGCACAACCCATTTCCATCTCCCATCCTAATTTGAGCTGTCAGTACAGGTCTTTGAAATTACGAAACAAAAATATGACGATAAAAACAACATAAACGATTATTTTCTGGGGAATTGTATACGTTTTTACAATAAGATTCCGGAGCATATATTAAGTTCAAAACTTATATTAAAAGTATTTTAATTCATAGTCATATTACAAAATTGTAGGCTACATGTTAGAAAAAGTTGTATGGAAACGTGAGTCTAGATTTCACACAAATATGATTCAAAATGTTCTATAGAATTTAAGTTTATTTGAGAAGAGCAATCCATAGAGTTTCTTGCTCTTTCTTCTCCGGGAGGTCAGCGTAGCAAACGAGCAGTAGCTTAAAAAATGTCGTTTTCAAGTGTAAAAATTTTACCTATGGAATAAATGATTATGTGACTTTGACTTTGAATTATTAACATGCTACAGTCAAAGTTAATAAGGAAAATGATAGGCGTCTAGACAGCACGAAGTTTTCCGATAAATTTCGAGCTACGCTAATAAATTTCCGCAACTATAACTGTTAATAAGTGCTTAACAACAAAGTTGCGTTTGCTCCTTCGAGTCCGTCCGTAATACCAATATTCCACGCTAACAAAATCGCGTTCAACAGCTAGTAAAACATGATATTGCATATTTGATATTTAGTCTATTTATTAAAAATTATAATAATGCATTTGGTAACAAAACCGGTCTTATTAAAGGAAGTGCTTTTTGAATTTCTCACTGTGTGACGGGTGGGGAGGGGTTTTTTTTAACCGACTTCAAAAAAAAGGAGGAGGTTATACGTTCGTCTGTATGTATGTCTTCCGATTTCTCCGTCAATTGTAGACGGATTTTGAATATCCTTTTTTGTTTGAAAGGGTAAATTCTCACGGTGGTCTTTGATGCGGACGATATTGTTCCGGGATCGTTTTGGCTATCACAAATTTTAAAAATATTTTGACAACCAGAAAAAAATGTATAAAATATACAAAGTAGTCCGTAACAGTCCCATTGTCACCAAGAAGTCAGAATCTCATTAGGGGATCCCGTGGAAATCGCAAAATGCCTATAAGCAAAATTTTGAGGTAGGTTTTTTTTTCAATGAAAAAGTGACAATTATTAAGTATTGATTTGCGGTGCTTATATTTTCGAGTGGCTGCAAGCTTTGCTGCAAGCTTTGCCTTGCTTAACATTGGTGGCTCCTGCTCTTGATTTGGCACTCTGACAATGACTGTGGCGGCCACACATATTGTTCGGACCTCTCGCTCAAGTGGTACTCAGAGAGAGAGTGTCTCCCCTCTATCCAGATTACATAATTGAGCACACTGTAACTTAGCACAGTAATTATTAACAAATAAACAAGATAACATCTTGTCTATAACTATTTTTTGTAATTATTTTTTATTTGTATTGTTATATGTTCTTTTTACACTTGTATGCGTTTTTACACCACTAAATAATAAACCCGCTCAATGCAAGGTGTATTTCATCTGTCACTAGTTGTGCACACAACATTTAATTGATATTACAACTGTTAATGAATGTAATAAAACAAAACAGTGACAAAATGTGTGACGTGGCGATCACACTCCATTCCTATAATAAAGCGATGTTTATTGAACCTTAGACTTGCAAGCTACACTCGAACTTATGCTGTAAAATTCACTACAAATTTGACCAGCATACTGTAATGTTCAATTGTTTTCATACCCTAACTCTATTAAACCAATTTATCATACTCAACTAATTAGCAGGATTTTATTGTCGATATCAGAACCTTTCAAATTTAGCTCCTGGTCACGGTCGTTGTATTTAGTATTTGGTTATGGAAAAACATTTTTTTTTTTAAATATAAAAGCCGCAGCGTGGACTGAGCTTTTTTATAATATAAAACAAACGTGACGAAGTCGTGCGCCTGGTGATAAGCGACATGCCGATCCTTAACAGTTGCAGAGTTACTCAGAGTTTTTAATCGCAAAGATCTAAGGGACACTGCCACTGTATCCGTCACTCTGATATATAAGTTGACAAGTTACTACTTGGCAGCAGAAATAGGTAAGGTGGCGGCAGTATTTTCCTGGACGAATTGTTTTGCAAGAAGCTCTACTGCTGCTCGAAAATTAAATGACACAGAAACTGTTCTATATAGCCTACTTCCCTAACACAAGTATGCCAGGGTCTAGTGCCATAATCCGCTAAGTATTAACGTCTATCTATTAATGTCAGTCAGTCCGTCGGTCCGTCTGACAACAACAGGGTCAAAAAAAGTCACAACAACAAGAAGTATGAAATTAAAACCTTTGTCCCGAAAAGTTTGAACTTCAACAGAGATATCTTCCACACGTAGAATAAAGCTGGACATTTCGCGTAATTCCGACTTTATAACTCGGGCTGCGGCATCATCAGCGCCAAACAATGCCTGCCCACAGCTTATAACTTTTGCGACGCGGTTATACGTTGAGAGATTTAAATTCTCGTATAGAACCAAACTGACATATTTATTTCGTACATAGCTGATCACGTGTCTTCTACACGTGCAGACAGGAGAATAACGACTTTATACGTATTCAAATCAATGAAAAACATAAAAGAAATCTAACCTAAAATAGCCTTAAATCAAGATGTATCTCAAAAAACAATACCAGGCTAAGTAATTATCGTCCTTTTAATACCAAATACTCGCAATTCAGAACTAATGTTGACTCCAATGGTATTTTGAACACAATTTGCCGTGAGTAGAATCATAGTCAAAGTCAAAGAAGCACTTATTCCATAGGTGAAATAAATTTACACTTGAAAACGTCACATGTAAGCTATTGCTCGTTCACTACGCTGAGCTCCCTGAGAAGAACGAGCAAGAAACTCTAGGGATTGCTCTTTTCAAATAAACTTAAATGCTATGGAATACACTTTGAATCAAATTAGTGTGGATTCTGGAGCCGTGTCGTCTTTCCATACATCTTTATGTAACACGTAGTCTTCAATTTTATAATATGATTTTTCGATCAAAATATTTTTAATATAGTTTTTAAACTTAGGAAATGATAAACTTAATATATGCTCCGGAATCTTATTGTAAAAACGTATACAGTTCCCCATAAAAGAGTTGTTTACCTCGGTTAAATGAAATCGTGGTATCATGAGTTTGGACTTAGATCTAAGGTTAATATTATGGATCTAAGGTTAATAAATTACATAAAACATAACATTATAAACATAGGTTATATGATCTGGATTTGTTTTTTTTTCCAACACTTTATTATATAACTGCTAAGGCTAACAATACTATGTGTAATAATACTGTTCTGACACTATTTAATTTAAACACGTTTACTTATTTCTTTACAATTACATTCATTTGTGTGTAATTATTTTAAAGCACACAGTGAACGCTTCTGATACGATATTATGAATGCATGCTGTAGGTACTTGTCTATCATTAGGTTTACACTCGAGTAATTTCTCCAGTGTTATGTCCATGTTTAATGTATGTATGTATGTGTAGTTCTATTATACATGTAATAAAAACTCCAGTTTTGTTATGATTGCGAATACGAAGACAGTAACATTTTCGTCGATCCGGTGGGACTCGAACCCACGTCCATGTTGCACCGTAGGATTGCTCTAACCACCTGAGCCACGGCTCCTGTTACTGAGTCGTCGAAATTCTAGTATGTGTTTTTGTTAAAGATCTTTGTACTGACTTTTCGACACTGTAAGCAAATTACACTGCAGCACTGTAAGCGCCCAGTTTCACGACGCGAAACATTTCGCGCGGCCGCCCAGTTACCACGCTTTCACGTACATTAATGGCGAATCTGAATTCTATTTCCTAGGCAACAACATTTAAATTCCTCTGAATAACAACCGCGCGGTCGCCACGTAGACCAAAGACAAGTCAGCCCCGCCCGCGTGTAAAAAGGTAAAAGCTAAATGTATAGAGCGTACTTTGCCTTGACAGTTAGATGCCATGTTGTAGAAGTTCACGCATGAACGCAATGAAATTCGTGTCGAATAAATAAGTCCTTAATCGTCACATTGACTAAACTCGGAAGACAGATTCCTCTGATAAGAATGAGTAGGAAACTGTTGGGCTTGCTCTTTGTAAACAAACATTTGTACACGTTTATGATTTACAATATTTGAGACCAGAAATTTGAAGTGATTGTCTGGCATTTTTTCCCTAAATACTTCTATTTTTAGCATAGTTTCCAAGAAAAAAGAATATAACGGAGAGACGGTCGAGATATAAGTATCTTATTTCCACTACATCAGGAAGTACGCCTTACATTTTGAACAATTGTGAAATCTTGTACCGTAATAGAGTCTCCGTATTCTACCTACGTGAGGTGGCGTGCGGACGCTACGGGCTTAGCCCTCCGCTGCACCTCGGCCTACGGCCTCGGCTCTTATGACTTTAAAAAAAATACCATACCTCTTTAAGAGCGGCCATATTAACAAATGGCAAAAAGTAAATTTTGACTGCAAATTATTATTAAACACCCACATGCCAATTTTCAACTGAATTAGAGCAAATTTCCTTTTGCCGCCAAAAAACACGTATATGGCAGCCATATTGAAAAATGGCGATAAACTAATGTTGATCACAACGTAAATTAACGTAAAAAAACGTAAATTTGATAAACAAGAGTGGAAAATAAACAAAACAAAATATGGGAACTGACTGTAATTTGAGAACCATTTAAAATGCGAAAGTAATTCTGTTACGTTTTCACGCTTAAAACGCAGAATCTAATTTGATGAAGTTTGATATAGAGATAGATGGAGCCTGAAAGAACGACATTGGCTACTTTTTGTCGCAAAAATAAATCTTAAAAGGGATGGAATTGTAACACATTTTCTGGTCAATCACTTTAAGTTACAGTAGAATCAAATTTCTCTTCCGTCTATCGAGGTTTTTAACAAATATTTTTCTACTACTGTACTTATGCTAATCAATTAAATACATTTTTTTTATATAACATCAAGTGACGGGAATAACAAGTCGTGCACCAATAGGTGAGGTGGCAGTACTACCTTCATTATGCAACGATTGCATATAATATTATTACAAAACGTCACTACGACATTTAACAAAATCGGTAATTTGTATAAACAACACAATTCTTTAGGTGTAATGTATGCTAAAACTATCCATGTAATTACTTCTTTTTAATAAATTATTTTTCTTATGCATCGATATTGTGAATAGGGATCTTCTTTCATTTGATAATTTTTTCAAAATGTCAACATTGGCTATTTTTTCAGATGTCAACACTGGACATTAGAGTTGCGACCCTTTGTGTTCAACTTAACTTTTGTAATCGACTTTTAGGTAATTACGATAGCAGACCATTACAAAATAAGGGATAAAGTTTGTATGAAGACCAATCATTCCTCTAGTAAGTGGTACAGTAGGCTCGAATATCTTATTCTACGTAGACAAAGTGGCAGGCACCAGCTAGAAATATAAATAGCAAAGGAGAACACCCAAGCACGTTAAGCCGCCGCGTTTTTCTTTTATTGTAATTAAAACACGGCGTTTGCAATTAGAGCTAGCGCTCGCACGTTTTGCACAGGTCCCCGGGGACGCTACGGATTAATTTCATTTGTTGTCTTCGTTTACACCGAGAACCGAGAAATATTCCTTAACACCTTATATAATAATTTATTTACTTTAAGTACCCAATAGCCGAATGGGAGAACATTTGTTACTAAATCGAGGGAGCGATGGTTCGAAACCCTATGGCGACATTTCTGCGTACACACATTACGAATATCCATGGTAGTGACCAGTTTACGGGTTTAGATCTTGCAGGTTGTCTCGAAACATGGTGAACATATACTGACATGTACTATTTAGAACATTTATGTTAATGTAATTTGGTGATAAACACAATGTTAACCGACTTGAAATAAAAGTAGAGGATGGCAATTTTACAAACTTACTTTATATAGCATTAGTATCCATTAAAGTATTTCTTTGTTTTCTTTCCTTAGCTGGCACCGATTTCAAAAATAAGTAATTAGATATTGTATATATTTAAGTATCAATATTTTTAGTGGTAAAATAAAACCTCAAACCTATTAGTAGGTAGCACATACCAATAATAATATTTTATTAAAATTATAGGTAATAGGTTTGGACAAGAATTGTCACGTTGTAATTGTGTAAATAAAACATAAATGTAGATAGTGTGTTTAATAAGTTATTATCACATTATTGTTTTAGTTTGAATTTGAAACGTCCACCTCTCCAGATACAAACTTTCTTCTACGATTATATACAGCTATCATAACCTATGAACTTATTTGACAATATCGAGCCATTACTGGGTAAGCGACAAGGAGAGAATTTTTGTTTTACTATTTGTACATATTATAAATGTGATACTAGATTGAATTTTAATACATAATAATGAAATTCGTAACCGATTGTAAGTCTTTTTGGCGCTCACAATATTTTTGCTATTTCTATCTAAAGATTTTTGATACTTTCAAGAGTTTAAGGTAACACTTGCGGTTAAAAATATGCAACAAGGTGCAACACGTCTATTACACTTTGTTTATAGTAAACGACGAAACAGTGATGCATCACGCGAACAAGTGGGGTCGCTTACGTTATAATTTTTTAATGTTGATTCAGTCGGTTACACTAAGATAAGAAATAACATCTTAACAAACATTATCATAGCTTTGCGAAAAGGGCACCTGAACATTTTTTTGTCGTTGTTGACAGTTTGTCCCAAAATTCACCTCAGAAATGTTGAACTGTTGTGATTTACTACTATAATTCCCCAACAACAACAGCAAAAGTTTTTAACAAAAAGTTTTATAGCAAACATTTAACAGCATCCAATTGTTCTAACGATAAACGCGATAAACTTAGCTTTTGCTATAATTTCTGTTTGACGTAATTTTGACGGGAAGTATAGACTCGTCCTTGTCAGTTACAATTTAAAATATCATTTGCAAAAAACGCTGCCGAAGCAAATATGATTCTAACGATAAGTGGGTCATAGCTCGATATGCTTATCAATCAAACAAGAATCTATAGAATTTTTCTGAAATTCCCAGATGTCAATATTTCACTACTAATAAATCCGTAACAAAAGAATCAATCAGACCAATCCTTGTCTACCGAACAGAGGGGCCATTGTCGCAGCACTGGGACGATTTTTAATTAAGAAAATCGGACGCCTTTGTCGAGTTCCCGTCAATAATTATTTACCTCGCCTTGTCTTTTCAACGTTGACGACTGATCGTGAGGACGTCGCAAAGAGGTGCAAACTTTTGCACCTTCTGGAAACAATGGGCGGCTTGGCATTCTGATGGAAGACCAGTTTTACATTTATACAGAGCGTTTTAAACAACATTATAATAATAATGATTATAATCATTTATTTTCAGACAACAAAAATCCAGCTGTTTTAATAACAATGCTATGTATTAAAATTATGTTAGTACTAAAAATTTTTCAATCACAACCAAAATAAAACTCGAATTAATAAATGCAAAAATAATAATAAATTCGTCAAAATTTCAACAATAAGTTGAATATATATTCAATTACATAAAAGATTACAATTAAAGATTAAATTGAAATTAAATTATGCCTGTTCCGCGTTGTAATTTTATTTTTCTGGTGTTATTATCCCACTATAGTTCAAGATCTCATATGAGCATTTTGTTGTGATAATAATTCTTAATCTTATTCTGATGGTAAGCAACACGCCTATCCAAAGCAGATCTAATACCACTCAGTTTTTAAAAAAAGGTTAATTAAATAAAAAAATATATTCCAAAAAATTTAAATCAAAATATCTGAGAGGCACTCCCACTGCGCCCGCCACGATGAGACACAAGTTGACAGTTCCACGTGCGTGTAATTACGCCAGCTTTTGTAACGATACCAGCCAAAATCTTCTGCAGAATGCGCGATCATTCTCGAGCATGTGCAACAATTCCGCAGAAGATTTTTGCTCGTATCTAGTTTGTACATTACACAATTGACCACGAAGTTCATTATACTATGTACAATATCGTCACAAAAATTCGCTTCCATTCCGTTACGCCGCAATATAGATTGAGTCTAACCCTTCAAACCCGTAACGCAGTAATGCTGTTTTACATTCAATCACTTGATATCAAAAAAACAGTGACATTATTACAAACATTATTCAATGTAATGTAAAAAAAATGTTTTATATTCCATGGACTGACTTTACAAGTGGTATTAAAAAAAATCACCTAAGAAACTCGTATCCCGATTGCGTAGAAACTGTTCAATTCTTCATACAAACTGTCCAATGAGCTAAATATGATTTATATATAAGGAAGTAAAAAAATAGCTAAAAAAAAGTAATATTCACAGTATATATTATTTACACAATATTATTTTCATTTTACGACATTTATTTTTACTCTGTATAAATTGAACCTGCATAGGAGAGTTATCACACTTATTACCGCGTAATCGAACCGCACCAGCTTGAGCCGTAGCTTTAAATCTTTGCAATATGAGCGAAAAACACGTTTCGCTTGAAACGTCGACCATACATCTTTTTCGCTTTGTTCTATATATTACTTTCTAAGGACATATTTAAGGTTTTTTGGATGAAAAACACAATTAAGTTAGAATGAAGCCTTGTAATTTCGAAGAAAAGTATTGTACAAACTTAGGTCTAAGAAAATATTTAATATTAGAATGTTAGACTAGTCAGTTAGGCGCAGCGCACATAAAAAGCGAGAGCGGGGCCCGCTTATCCGCTTATATAGGCCCTACGACCTCCGCGGGAGGCAGGGCATTCGCTCCATCGAACACAGATATAGAAAAATTCCTGATCGGCTTACTGCGATTACGTGTGGATAAGTATAGTGACCCCCTAAGCTGCCAAGTCACTAGTCACTTTAGGTTTCATACCCTCGATATTTTATTATGAACAGCTATTCTCCTCCGGTAACGTTACCGTACCTCCAAACTCGCCAGTCAATCCCGACTCAGTCGTCACATTAAGCGATGAGACAAAGAGACAAAAAGCCCTTGACGTTTATTTTGTAATTTTTCTATTTGGAGTTGAATAAAAGCTTTTGCTCTCTTGGGCGTTGCTTTGCTATCAAGTCTTTGAATATAGAAATATTTTACGTTTGCGTATTTTTGTCTGTGCTATATGTACTTCTATAAATTGGAAATTAAATATAGAGTTTATTGTGCGATAGCTACGCAAATGGCAGGTACGGAAAGATATTATGTTTAGGCAAAAAACAAGCACGTACCATCACGATGATTTTCCTGATGAACAATGGGTGGAGGTAATGAGCATGAGTATAAGTAACTACAACATTTTTTATAATTATTAATACAAAGATCGAATACTCTGAAAAAATTCCTTCGATCCGACCGTATTCGTGGCTTAGTTGGTATAGCGCCTGCCACGGTATGCTAGAAAACGTCGCTTCAAATCTGGCCGGATCGAACTAGTGGAGTAATTTCACAACAGAAAATGTCAATTCAATAAAAAAAATTAAATAGGATGAATAGCGACATCGCCAGCCGGGGCTGGTAGCTACCAGCCCGTAGTAAAGGTATCTAACTGAGTGACGAAATATCATAAATTTCTCATCTTTTCAACGAAAAAAGAATCATTAAAATCGGTTCACAAATTGAGTAGTCGCGTAGCACACATAAAAAAAAATACAGTCGAATTGCGGACTTCCTCCATAAGTTAGCAATAGTAAGAATAACATTAACGGGCCGAACAATCATACTAAGAACCTGGTTTTAAAAAAAGACCTAGACTCTAAAGAAAAAGTTTTGGCCATAGTCATTGGAGAATTCATTCGACTTCCATGGAATTTTAAGTGGCAGTCTGCAGGAGGGTTGATCGCCGATGGAGCAGACTTTTCTGGAATAGCGACCACGTCAAGGAAAACGTGGTGTGGGACGCCCTGCAGCAAGATGGACGGTCGACCTGCAGTGGCTGGATGCGGGTAGCACAAAACCGAGAAAGTTGGCGTGCTCTAGGGGTGGCTTATGTCCAGCAGTGGATGCGCGTAATCTGATGATGATGATGGTACCATGAAATCGGAATCATGTCTTTTTTTTCTTTTTTAAGTGACGGGACGAACAAGTCCACAACAATTGTAATGCCACTCTAAGATTCAAATTGCAAAGATCTGAGAGGCACTGCCCTTGACTGTGCCCGTTACCATGACACATAAGCACATTACAGTTTGGCGGCAGAAATAAGTATGGTAGCAGTACTTCCCTCCACTCTTTCACAAGGAGCTCTACAGCTAGAAGGTCATTAAACATCTACAAATGTACGTAATGGTACATGCCAATCATTGGTACATGCCGCTTCACGGATTCAAACCCTCGACAAAGGTCGACCTCTCAATTCAAAAACAACCGTACTCCAACAAGGCCTTCCACCGTTCTTCATGTTTTAGTAACAACGTATTGCTATGGCAACCATGATGCCAATTAAAAAAGCATTAAAGAAGCCACAAATCCCAGATGTATTATTTTAGAAAATCCACAACAAAAGCGTACAAACCATTTTCTCTTGATGAAAAAAAAGGAAAGATGCAGTTTTGTTTCAATTACCGAGAGAAAAGTGGAAAAGGAAGCACCCACCCTTTCGTTTGTTATTGTTCCCACCTCCCACTTTCTTCAATTTAAAGGTGAAACTATCAAAGTTGTAGGCGGTTGTTACTATAAAGTCTCGCACAGTATCTCACACAGTTGTCGCATAGACTCGCGCTCTGCAACTAGCGCTATGCCCATATCGTAGCATCGCGTGTCGCGGCTACTGTGTTTGATAAATAACTAATAAAACAAAACTACATTTTTTTATCCACAAACTACATAAATTATGATATCGAGCCATTACCGACCGACTAAGTGTAAGCTGCAAAAAACAAATTTAGAAAGTTACAGCTTTTCCACATCTCAAATAAAATTACAGTTACAATTTTTTTTTCTTAAAAAAATACTTTAAAACATTCTTCTGTAATATTTTTCAAATGCACGTCAGGCGTTTTACCTTTCTAAACTGAATTGCAATATAATAATATTAAATTTCGATTGTATAACAGGCTATCTTTTTTAAACAATGGACGTTTTTTTGGGGCTTACAAAGTTTTTGCTGTCTTCGTCTAAAGATTTTTGAAGCTTTTAGGCGTTTTAGGTAACATTTGCAACTAAAAACATGCAACAAGATTCAATACGTTTCTCGCATTTCGTTTATTTAATCGAAGTCCAAGTCAAATAATCATTTATTCCATAGGTAAAGTTTTTACACTTGAAACCGTCATTTTTAAGCTACTGCTCGTTCACTACCCTGACCTCCCTGAGAATAACAAGCAAGAAACTCTAGGGATTGCTCTTTTTAAACAAACTCAAATGCTATTAAATACACTTTGAATCATAATTGTCAAGACGCTTTTCAATTCAAACACTTTTAATATAAGTTTTAAACTTAGGAAATGATAATCTTTATATATGGAATCTTATTGTAAAAACGTATACATTTCCCTATAAAAACATCGTTTACATTAGTTAAACGAAATCGTGGTACTATGAGTTTGGACTTAGTTCTAAGGTTAACATTATGTATATTTTCTTCCTTAATGAAATTATGTATATTTTTACGAACTTGCAAAATATTTGACTAAATGTACTGTGATGCCACAGTCATGATACCAGTCTCCTTAAACTTTTCTCTGAAAGAGAACCTAAACGGTACACAGAACGAATCGCTCGTTTTTGCAACACAAATATGGTTTGTATATCTGCCGCTTTAACCCATACGAGAATTTCGTAGGACATTATACTATGAAAGTAACTAAAGTAAACTAGTCTAGCAGTAGCAACATCGGTAAGCTCACGTCTTCTACGGACTGCGTATGCAGCAGAGCTTAATCTGCTGGCCAAGGAAGATATATGTATGTGGAGACTGAAACCTATGCTATCCTGCTTTATTTGCATTCACAATTGCTTACATAAGCTCTTTCATTCTTCTCACCAAGCACTCCACTTTAAAACATTGAAGATTTGATCTGCGAGCGACCTTCGACGTGCAAGAATCTTATGCCGAATGGTAGACCCTTTTACCACTAAAGCACATACAGTTCTACAGAAAAGGAACACCCGAAGACGTATAGCCGTGCTCAACAAAATGGAACTAAAGAATCTTTTTAATAATATCTAGGTTTTGAAACAAGGATTAAAATACAAATGTCATCGTCGCCGAATACCCTCAACGGCTGCCAAGCTCTTTGCATAACATTGCTGTTTGAAAATGGTCTTTAATGGGGAAGACATAGAAGTGCAAGGAGGGCAAATGAAATTTGTAGAATTTATTCCTATTAGCGCAGTGGAGCGTGGGGCGAATAATCGCTTTTTAATGAAAAGATTAGTGCTCTCGGTGCAGTCATTGTCGGACAATCGACGGGTGTGACAGCACGGGAATTCTGCAATTACGCATTCTTTCTGCGACGTGCTGTTTTTATTTCACTCGTGGTTGTAGATGACCAAATGTTTTTAAATGGAGCTGTTTTGTACATGCCGCACCCTTAGTGACAAAGTGACGAAATTAGGAAAGTAATTATTGGTAACAAAATAGATTTTAAATAATTATAATATCTGTACAGTGTACTAACAAAACCGACCTCCAAAGTCAATCATCCCCTAGTTTGCCACCCTTAGAGATGGAATATTATCTTCAAGTTTAAATGGAACCACCACTGAGGTACTCACTTTCCAACAAAAAAGGAATCATTAAAATCGGTTCATGAATTATCACGTAACATACATACAAAAATCATACACTCGAATTGAGAATCTACTCCTTTTTGGAGTCGGTTAAAAAAGAACATACGTTTTACGTTAAGTAGCATTCAATTGTAATGGATTATGTGTTTGACTAAGTTTGCGAAATAAGCTCGAAACACAAATGTACACCTGAACGACATTCATAACGTGCAACTAGGAATTTTAAAAACGATTGTTCCAAACATTAAAACTAAACATAGAGATAATCATACTGGTTTGTTCAGTCATTGACAAATAATGAGTGTTTATGATGAAGTCAAGTTGTCTATTTTCACAAAATTTATTCGCATACCAGAGACCAAACAATTCAAGAGTCTTAAATATTAAAAAATATGTACTCCCTAAAACGAATAATGTGTATGGTACTCGGAAATTAGATGATGTATTCCTGAATTACAGAATGAATTACCTGCGCGTATTCAAGATTCATATGATAAGATTCATTTTTCTTAATTTGTTTTTATCAAACTAAAATAAATGCTTGATAAAGCGAATCGCTGTGAAGGGATATACCCGCAGTGGTTCTTAGAGCAACACCTGCATGTACTAGTTCACTAAAACTAAAAAAAAATGGCAAATCTTGAGACCAAGCTAAAAACCAGTGTTGAGCGACGTCACTCGGTGAATACATATACTATCCCCCAAACGCACGTGTGTCAATAGTTGCGGTACCTATTAGAAGAATATGGAGGGTGCTGTGCGTGCACCAAAACATTTGGAAATCTAAATTGAACAAAGTACAAAATATCATGAAATCGCCCCGCCAAAGATGTGTTGAAGCATTCCGATCTCGTGTATTCGAATATTAAACAAGTTACAAACGAACCACTCGAATACTGTCCTCATGCAAGACGACATATTTCGATGCTTAGCGGGGTTCGACCGCTCATTAATAGGTCCCAAATAATTCCTTAAGGCTTTACCCTTCGTCCTTCGTTCGCAAAGGATCTCTTAATCAGTTTAAATTCCGATGAGAATTAGTGAAATTGGGGAATTCAAGGCTATAACCTATATTACATTTTTATGTATAGCTCTTTTTTTTACTCCTGCACATTAATCTGTCAATTAAAATTTCACAAAGGCTCTCGCTTTAATTCTGAAAATTGTATTGTCTATGGTACTCCCTACTGACCTAAAAATTTTCAAAAAAAAGAACGTCGTATTTTTGCTAATTAAAAGAGTCTCCATAAACGCGTCACTGTGTTCCTGAACAGAGTATCGTCTATAATATTTGTGAGACTAATAAAATTCAAATTATTTTATAAAATAATATCTTAAAATGTTTAACGGGCACAAAGGTGTACCATTATGCAAAGAAGGAACTATTTTAAAACAATATAAAATACCAAATATGACGGTAAACAAACGCTCTACAGCATCCTGATTGGTTAAAATGTAAGTGGTATTTGGCCAATCACAGACACTTCTATTCTATATCTTTGTTTCGTTTTTGTTTTGTGGCATTTGCTCGGCTTCTGTTTGAGTTTGTAACAGTGGACTGTTAACAATAATCTTTATATATTAATGGACCGGACTCGGACCTATTACTTCGGTTCTCGACATTAAGGACCCTTATTATGCAACGATTGCATAAAATACTTCTTTTTAAATTAATAGTGCAAGCTTAACAAAAATTTCACAATATAAAAGTGTCTTCGCCTTAATAGATAATAAGAAAATAGCCATTGGGTCAATTCGTAGGTTACTTTGTTTATTTATTACTTTAAACGAAATATAAATTACTTATTAGTCTTGTATTTGGCAAGATGGTAATGTATTTATAATGTTATTTACTAGTATCTTCTTTATCTTTTTCTTATCTTTATCTTAATCTTCTTTATCTTTGTGACAGAGTTCTTCCAGAGACGGACTGCCACCATACAAATTTCAGCCACCAAACAATAATGTGAGTATTACTGCCTGAAAGGGTGAGGGTGCTGGTGAAACCACAATCCCACGGGACCTGTCAACTACATATATGTCATTGTGATTTAAAGCCCTGAGTGGTACTGCAGCGGTTAAGCATAGGCGTGTTGCTTGCCATCAGATACACGTTAGTTCCGTCACTTAGAGAGTCATTGTTGATTCAACAGTGAAAGTATAATAGAAAATAGTATTTAAACTGTATTGCATCCAAAATAATACAAATGGCGATCTTCATACCTTTAAACATTCTCTACCAGACTCTACAAGTTATGTATATTTGTGAAGAAAATTCTCGTGATGATGATAGTCGCCATCCCACATTGAGTTAGCATAGCAAATTACATCCTACACTTTCTCCTTTCATAAGATTCCTTGTTCAACAGTGAGACGTGTAAAGAGTGTAGTTACAACGAATGTTGTAAACTAGCCAAAGTCAAATCAGCCAGTATTTTTCCTAAAAACATTACACTTTCAAATCGCTCAAACATTTTCAGCAAACGAGAGCCGAGGGCTCTCCGAGTAATAACGGAGGCGTGACTCGGTAGCCACTTTTATAATCACCCTTGCGTACAAACCGTTTTTATTTTAGTGATGGCTCGTCATGGAGCAATACTAGTAACAGCTATAACACTACGTACGATTCATTTCTTGGTACATTCTGGGTTATTATCGGCCAGTACGTCACAACGATTGCCGAAGAACTGAAGACGAATTGAATAAGAAGAACAGCTGTTAACTTTTACAGCGAACACCACCTATTTCATAATAATTTGGATATGTCTAGGACGATGCGTGTTGCTTGTTGATGAGGATTATCAGGGCCGGAGCCAGTTAAAGGCTGTGGTATCTACTTACACGAATGGGAAATGGGCTTAAGTTATGTGTATAGAAATGTCTGGAATATAAATGTGGGAATAATGGAACGTTAACCGCTCACGCGATGCGCTCCTCCTACCGCAAAATGGCGGCTATTTGGTTCCGCAAATTAGAAAAACATTCAGTTTAAATACAAGTTTTTATAAATAAAAATTATTATTCTGCATTGCTAAATAAATACCCTCCGTACTACTAACAAAAACATCTCAAATAAAATGCAGTAATACACCGCAAATCCTGCACATAAAAAGCACTAATGAAATTTTTGGTGTACTTGGATAAATATGATAACATTCCGTTTGAGTGGTTCTAACGTTTACCATGAAATTACTCCTTAAAGTATAGTTTATAAACTTTTATATTCAGGGTAAACTTAAAAACGCTACTTACGGTATGTTTCCAATAAATAAACACCGAAATCACCAGCCCAAACAATAACACTCACGATTGTCGTGACGTATTTTTGATGTTGTTTATTATTTTTAAATGACAGACTCAGGCATTAAAAACTTTAAGGTTTGCTAGAGTAGTTACCGAAATAGCAATTAATATTAATTCTTTTACCTATTATAACTTCGATATCCGATAAATCGGTATAAAATCATCACCGGCACCTCTAGGTGTGGCATACGTCTACGGCTGCATGTATCGCGTGAGCGGTTAAGGACGAGTGAAAGGGATAAGGGATGATGTGAGCGCGATGTATGAAAGAGACAAAATACTATGATCTTCACTATACGATGATTAGTTGTTGAGAATGTGGTGGCAATTACGACTATGAAAGCGTTTGAGTGTTTTGGCGAAATAAATTAAAAAAGTATTTTCTTTGTACGATTTTGTTTGATTCCGCAACCACCACATATGGCTCTTGCTGAAAAGTACTGTTTGTCAGAGTCTGAATACAAATAATCTGTATTTTTTAATAGGTAAGAAAATTACACTTGAAATCCTCTCTGCTCATTCGTAAGGCAGATTCGTCTGAGAAGAATGAGCAAGAAACTTTAGGGCTTGCGCTTTGTAAATATATAATTGTACATATTTATCATTTACAATATATATTTCAAATATCATAGATCTGGATAACCTGCAAGAGTTAAATTGTTCGACCACGGATTTTTGTCATCAACCTTTAGTGTAATGTTTTTGTTTAACAACAGTTTTAGTAAAAACTTGTATTTAAACTGAATGCTTTTCTAATTTGCGAAACCAAATAGCCGCCATTTTGCGGTAGGAGGAGCGCATCGCGTGAGCGGTTAACGTTCCATTATTCCCAAGTTTATATTCCAGACATTTCTATACACATAACTTAAGCCCATTTCTCATTCGCGTAAGTAGATACCACAGCCTTTAACTGGCTGCGGCCCTGATAAGCCTCGTGAATGGCAAATTTTGAATATCAACCGGAATTGAAGCCCCTTAAATAAATTTCTTTCTCTGTCAAGACGACTATCAAGAACAGCTAGTTTATTTTCATTCCTATTAATGTTATGTCTGTCGCCGCTTTTCATTAAAAAAAATATTTTTGTTCTTCTTAACATAAATTACATTTTCATGAATGTACTATGATGCTGGTGTAAGCATGTTCATTTCTTTAAACTTATCTCTCAAAGAAAGTGCTTATCAGCAAAGTTTATTTTCTATCGAATATTTGTTTGTATTGTGCTAAATGGATTTCCGTTCTGTAGTCAGAGAGACAAAGTTCAATATCACTAATATCGCTGCCAGTATTCATATTAGTTACAAATAACACATCGCTATTTACGTCTGTTCTACGATTACAAGGGGTAGGTATCCGCTTTGATTTATTCGCGATATCAGCGCCATGTGTGTGCAAGGGATGTAAGTGCTTGAGTTGTTCTTATCGAGGGGACCGCAGACTCGCTAATATTTGGCAAAGATGCAGTTGTTGACAAAAACATTAAGTGATATTTGATTTTTCGTGACGACGTGACGTGACACGTGACTTTGGCAGTTGCAATATGTTGACGAAAGTTGTAATTTAGAATAATAGTGTCCTGTGGTACCTTATGATTGTGGTACCTTCAATGATCATTTTCTTACAATAACTTCAAAATTACATCTACACAATAATAAAGAAAAATCAATGTCATTTTTAAGAAAATGCGTGTGTGAATGCGATGTTCCTCAGTACAGCCTTCCAACTGTCACTCGTGACTCGTTGGAGGGGGTAGTGAGGGGTATGTGGCATACGTCAAAAACGCTGGACATATACGATATATCTATACATATATTAATGTCGGTGTGGCCAGTGATTGGAGACATACTCGTTATTTTGATAAATGAAATGTTTAGAGAAGGTATATATCCTGATATTTTAAAAAGTACTCGTGTATGTCCAGTGTTTAAGGGGAAGGGGGACGTGACCCATGTTGAAAGCCACAGACCGATAACCATAGTTCCGAATATATCAAAAATAATAGAATTTATTATATCAACAAGTATTATGGATCATTTCGAAATGAACGATTTGTTATCAGATAGACAATATGCTTATAGGAAAGGTAAATCCACCGTAGTTGCAGCACAAAATATAGTAGATTCTATTATTACCAGTATAGATGATAAGAATAAAACTGCAGGCATTTTTTGTGACCTAACAAAGGCGTTCGATGTAATTGAAAATGATTTATTAATTCAAAAGTTAGCTGTGTATGACGTCAACGGAGTCGGCCATAACCTATTAAAGTCTTTTTTATCAAACAGACGGCAAACGATTCAGGTCAGTACAAACGGTACAACAACTAGGCCAGCGGCTGGTTACCTCACCATTGGCATCCCACAGGGATCTGCCCTAGGTAATACACTATTCCTGGCATTCATCAATGATCTGCCATACTTTATATCAGGGGGTCTTGTGGTTGTATTTGCGGACGACACAACCGTTATAGTGTGTGCTAAAACCTGCAACGAGTTGGAAGAAAAATTAGCCTGCACGTATGAGCAGCTGTGTGAGTGAGTGGTTCTCTGCGAATGGACTTATTCTTAACGAATCGAAGTCAAACCTTATGTTGTTCTCAGGAAGAAATTCTATAACAAAGCCAATTATCACCTCCATTGTTCCATTATGTAACACTTGTAAATTCTTGGGTTTAACGCTAGACTCAAATTTGAACTGGAAGTCACATATACAAACTCTATGTCAAAATCTTGGAAGTGCTGCATAAGCACTGAGGAAACTGCGTCCTCTTGTCTCCAATGTGGTATTGAGGCAGACGTATTATGCCTATTTTCATTCGTTGATGTCTTATGGCATCACACTGTGGGGTAATTCAACTGAGTCGATTAGGGTATTTATTCTTCAAAAACGTGCACTAAGAACAATAGTAGGCATAAAAAAGGATCAGACCTGCAGAAACCTTTTTAAGAAATACAATATAATGACCATGTACTCACATTATATTTATGATATAATAGTTTATGCGCGTCAAAACTTGGCTACTTATGAGCGACGTACGGGCGGAGGCCGAGCGTTACGAGACGCGGGAACACTAAAATCCGTTGCCCACCGTACCGAACTTGCAACTAGAAATCCGCGGGTAATAGGTCCCTGATTCTACGAACATCTACCCACAGACCTGAAAAGTGTTAGAAACGATGAAACGTTTTATACCCGACTAAAAATCCTTTTATTGGATATTGAATTGTACAGTGTCGATGAGTTTCTTTTGAAACAATTTTAATTTTATTTTATTCGACAAGCAGTAGTTATACTACTTTATTTTATATTCATTATTATTATTATAATTTTATTACTGACGATAATAGTTATCCCTTGACATTGTATTTCCAATTATAATATTGTGACATTGATAACATGAAATAAACGATTCTATTCTATTCTATTCTATGGATCCACACCTATTGACATCTAAAACTTGTTCCCTAAAAGCAGGTAAGGACGTCATTATCCGATGCTTTGAAGGTTAGCGTTACATATATTTGAACATTCACTGCGTTATTTAACTCAAAAGGTTAAAGTTAAATTTAATCGTATGAGATACCAGTGGACAACAACATGGCTTTAAAACGCAATAAGCTAAAAATATATTGAAAGGTCATAATGTTCCGAGACCTGAAGGATGGTGAAATAAATCATAAATTAAACTTATTACACTTGCGTCACAGTACATTTATGAAAATGAAATTTGGATTAGGAAAAATAGTAATATTTTCACGAAACATAGTGGTGGTAGTGTGAGGCATCAATTCATACAAATTAACTTAATTAGATATTTAAAACCGTAGATGGTGACGCCTGGATAAAATATAAAGTAGTCGAAAATTTGAAGTACGTCACAATAAACAAGAAGTACAAAGTGCAAAATACAGTAATCTCAGTAAGGAGTACTAAATAAAACCAACCTCAAAAATTCGTGTAATTATATCTACATGCCAAGTTTTACTGAAATTGGTTACCGGAAAGTGCGCGAAACCGGATTCTTCCCCTAGTTAGCCACCCTTAGGAATGAAATATTTTCTTTAAAATGGGAGCACTACTGCAATACTCTCTCACTTCACATGGCGTTATCGCATACAATAAAAAAACAGACGATTGAGAACTTCCTTTTTTTTGAAGTCGGTTAAAAAAGAAATTCCAAATATTTAAACAACACCAAGTCACGCTGCTACGTTTGTATGGAGTTATATATGTCATTTTACATTTAAACTTTGGTAGTAGTGTATATAACCAATGTGACGGTATTTTAATTTTAAATCTTAACTTCGACACAGATTTTATTAACAATATGTATGGACAAAAGAACCGTTAAAACAAAAGAATGTGCTATATTAGTATACCATTTCGAAAGAGCAAATCTGTTCAGTGCCCGGTACGTGACTACACTAGAAAACAAAGTTACAACGTCGTCGGTGAGAACACGATCTTTTAAAATCGCTTCTTTGTTAACAATTCCATAGATTAGATTGTTTACTTGAAAGAGAGTGTTTGTTTTATGACAGTCCTGTCTTTTTGTATTGTCCCGTTAGTTTCATTGGTGAGATCTCCTTTTGTTACCCAAAGCCTGATTTTACAAACTGCTCTTAAAATTCGTAATTTGTGCTAATCCGATCTTGGACTGGTGTCACCTATAACTACGACTTTACGGCCGTTTCCTCTTGCTCCTACTGGGTGTTCCTACTGGTAGGAGCACGAGGACTAATGTTTCCTCATGCTTCTACCGTAATGTCGTATCTAATAAACTACACTTAACTAGAATAAAAAAAATATGAAAAATATTACCGACGTCGTCTGACCATCTCGCTGTAGGACGTCCCAATGGATCTACTTTTAGAGAGTTACCGTACTTATGAACACAAAATCTGTTTTTTTTTTATAATACCAAGTAACGGGACGAGCAAGTCGTAAGCCTGTCTATAACAGTTGCAGCGTCTCGAAGAGCTAATCCGAAGGACTTTGCCACTGCGCCGGTCACCCTAAGACATAAAGTTAACAAGTCCCATGTAACCTTAGATTTACATTTAGATTTATTCATTATCTTGTAAATTTTACATTAATAATGTACAATATATCGTATTACAAGAATCGTTTGTAAATAGTAAATGTTACATTAAAAAAATTTTTAGAACCCGTAATGCGTACAGTTACTTACTTAGGTAAGGCTTGTGGTACTTCCCTATACGAATTCTTACACAAGGATATGCTATTAATATTCAATTAAGAGGTCAAAATAACTTTCAATTCTTTTATCTACACACATATCATAAACTCTCTATAATGTGTTCGAAAACCGCAAATTGCGACCAGCATAAAGGTAAACTGTTTCGTTAGAACAAATTTCTTATCTGTGAAAATGTTATTATTATGATTGCTTCGGATTCGCTCTGGACCTTTTGGAGGGAAAAGTGTCGTTTTTATTTTGACTTTCAATTATTTTGTGAAATCTAGTTTAAAGTGGAACAGGATAGTGCTATTGTGCCTTAATCGAAGATTAAAACGCGAAATTATACGAATCTCGAACTAAAATACCCGTATCGGCCCGTTTTAAGGAATCCCGAGTCAAACCATGCACGCCCGCCGCCTCAAATTGCCTATCCTCTTTGTGGCGGCCATGTTTACAGAAACATAATTAAACTTCATGTTTAGGCTGATGGCTTCGCCAAAGCCTTAATAAAATAAAAAAATATAAAAAAATTATGATTGCTTCCTAATAACATCGAATTCGATGTTATTATTACATTCAAAATTCGAACATCTCTGAAAAGCAAAACAATTTGATTGGACCTCAATTCTAATATCAGTCGAGATGTAGTTTTATTCGAAATGAAATGTCAATAGCAAACAATTTTGACAATTTCACACGTTACTTGATATCGAATGATATGATAGTTGCTTAGACTATGGAAACCAAAGGACATGTTATATTGACATATATAAATCAGACGTTATATGTATATGATGCATTTAGACGGTGAAAACATAAACATTTTATTGTCTTCGTTTAACTACTGCGTGCCGTCGTAAGCCAAAGGAGATAGCACTACATTGATTTATGTTTAACACGGGAATCGAAAATACGTAACGTCATCTTAAATGCCAACTGTCCTCATTTTGCCATTTTTGTAGTACCCTGTGATAACCGTTTCCGGTTGTCAAAGGGAAGTACATCAAACGTCAAAACCAATGTTTGGCCAAATGTTTTAGTGAATTATTCGCATGAATTGTAATAAAATGGACAAAAATATTGACAGTGAGAACAATGAAGTATTGATAAAAATGCGTCGCTGCAGCGTTAAGGGGTGCGGCAGTAGAAAATTATTATTTTTATTTTATTTTTATAATAAATTATTTTTCTGCCTATAAATCATACAAAAGCCGAAACATCTCACGTAATTAGGCTCATTTAAGTAGTTTATTCATAAGTCTTGCCGAATTTTGCTTTGACTACTTTAGATTGCCTGTTTGTTAGTATATTTTGATGATTGTTGATAACGATTATTTTGAGATAGTGTTGTTCTAGCAAGCAGACATATTATCTGAATTCTGTTATTAAAACAATTCACTACGAGGTTTTTATTACTACATTATTATTATTTTTAAATTTTGCCTACAAATGAAAAAACAAAGAAAGAATGGTTGGAAATTATAGGAATGCAGAACATAAACATTGGATCAAATATCGTTTGTTAGCTCCATTTTGAAGAGTCAAATTTTAATAGAATTTTGAGTGCAACTAGATTACATGATAATGCAATTCCATCGATACATTTATTGGTAAATAACTTTATATTTAGTTTTGATTAAAATGGCTTATTACTTGCCTAGTAATAATAGCCTAGTATTAATCATACTTTGATTACAGTAAACTACACAAACTTGCAAACATAAAAAACAGTTTCAACATTCAAGCCATACATTTGCATGTCGATATTGACTTATTTATGATTATGGCACAACACTAAATCCGCCATTTGTGGTGGACAATTTTGGTTTAGGTAGGTACGTTTATTCCGTCGATAGGGCAGCTGCTTTCCTTTATTTTTTTCCGTCGTCTAGGGATAGTTGGGGCCGATTCTAGTTTGTCTATTCTAGAATTTAAAATAAAAACTACGGTTGTGTGACATGCGTGAAAAAAGTTGTTATTTGCTGTCATTTCGCCAGTCATAACATGCTGTTCCTGAACACATCACAGAGAGCTTATAATATGTGTGTAGATAAAGCAGCGTATGTAACTGTACAGAATTAGGCATTATAACACTCGTGAGATGTTTTAGAAAATCGGATTACGACCTTAATTCTCTCTTTAAAAGTGACCCATGATCAGGGCTCCGTCTTTCACGCAAGGTTACGCGATAAGTGCCTACCGCTAAGTGTACCGACGTCGGCACAAGCGCTCACACAAGTCTTTCATTTATGAGCATTCGGCTCCGCACGACTGCACACCGGATAACGTTACTTTCACCTCTCTGAACGCGTGCTTAGATTCCTTTTTGTTTGTTATGAGCGCCTGGTGCCATAAGTCAGATTTTTTGGCTATTATAGCGTAAGTATTTATTATGATTATGTATGAGAGTGATGTAGATGTAGTACGTAGTAACTATTAAATCAATGCAATCTGTGCCGTGATCATGATAAAAAAAATTAATAAGACAATTATTCCTACAATATTGTCTCATTAACTCTCTTGTTCGTTATGTAAGTAATAATGATAATAAAGCGCACTCTTATAGCCCCGTACTAGGGAAATTCTGTATCGCAGATTCCATGGACACACACATAGACAACCACAAAATTAAATTATACCCAAACTCGTGAGAGAAATATATATGTAGGCCATACACATATTTCTCCCGGCCGGGGAATCAAACCTATGACCTATGCATGGCAGTCCAGTTCAGCCACGGAGGAAGTGATTTTGTTATGTTCAAAGTTTCTTCTGAGTAACTTGTATAAATCTCATTGTCTATTTTCGAATATTTTCTAGTTACAACGCTAGTTCTTAGTTGAAAAACTTTCTTAAACCAGCAAATAGTGTTCTTAACAATATTCTAACTCGTTTTAACTCATAGAATGAAAGCAGTCACGTCTGCTAGAGATTTACTAGCTCAGACTCGAATAGAGGTACAAGCGATCGCAGTACAAACAAACAGATTTATCGATATTGCATTTGTGGGCTACTTTCCATTTAGTTGCCCGGTTGTTATTTTAAAAACACATTTTTCTAAGTAAATTGTTTTGTTTGGTACTTGAATTAATTTATAAATATTTTTTATTTTATTTACTATTTATTAATTACCTATAATATAATAATATTATGTATGGCGTACGTTACTTTGTATTGCATCCTTATTATAATTAATCATAGTTTTCATTCATAAATAGGTGTCAGAACTAATTCAGGCAGTGCCATCTGATGCTTTATTTACAAAAAAATAGAACTTTTTTCTTTTAAAATGTTATATTATCTATGGTCATTAAAAAAACATTTTTAGCGCACATTTTAAATATAGGAAAGGATTAAATTTATAATTGATTAATTATGATTATAATCACCATCAAAAACTATTGCAGATAAGGTTAATAACTTCCACCATCGTATTCTTCCGACATTGCCGCGAAAGAGTTTCACTTATTTCGGTCTTTTGAAAATTCTTTGATGGATACAACTTTGATAAATCAAACGACCCTTAGAACTGTAGTTTATTAGTAAAATTAAAACAGGGATTTTTATGAAAGGGGGTATTCTAAATTTACCCGAAAGATGACTAAATATGGTTGAGTATTGTCAATACATATTTGATTAAGATTTGTTCTTTCGTGTTCTTCATTTATTAGCAGTAAATTTTAATCAATATTATCGACTTCAAGTGTAATTTGCCTACCCATGAAATAAAGATTATATGACTTTGACCTTAAATACTAAAGAAATAATATAGTATGATCAGAATGGGCAGTGGATTAACCGAGTTTCTGTCCAAAATCGTGAGCAGTAATTTCGATATGCAAAACTTTTTAGACGAAAAAAGGCAACTCCATAAAATATCCATCTTGCAATACTGTGGATTCTCACTACTACATATCGATTTTCATATCGAATCAAGAGCATACGATCTAACGATTCAAATCGATTCAATAGAAAGGGCAAGTCGAATCGTCTAGATCACAAAGCAATTAACATTTTCTAAGAATATCATTCAATTTGTACAAAACTCAATGTACAGCAAATATTTAGTTGTAAAGAGTTTTAGCTCTCTTTTTGAGCATTAATCGGAGTTAACAAAGTGCCGGGTCAAAACCGGGCTAAAACATCTCTGGGTATGATCAATCCAAGTGTCTCATTTACGCAAATATAAACATGTAATATGCTTCAGTTTTTAACATTTCCCAATAACATCTGATACTAAGCGACAATGTGACCGACGATGGTAGATACCTATCTATCATAAGATTGACTATTCTCTCTAGCCTTGAATCGTCCCAAATCTTAGTTTTTGGGACACACAGACTCCGGCAATGTATTCCTTTACATATTTTATATCCAAGTTATTAGCACCCGAAACAACATCTAGGTATTAACAGTAGACCAGACGTTAAAGTACTTTGTATTACCCGTCGAATGTCTTCGAACGGTCTCGCCGCGCTAAATTAAGTGGATAGTTTCCCTCATGGCCCAAGTGCGTAGAAAACCCATCAAGCGGGGACCATAATCCATGAACAGGTAAATGACTGACATCGAATACCAGCAACCCCAGGACCGTCCAAAGTTTCACATTCAAAGTTAACTGTTAATCGTATGCGTTTGTTCGTGCTTTTCGAAAATAGATTATAACTGAAATTTAGTCTAGAACATCTGTCCTGTTCATAATAATATAAGCCTTTATTCTAAATCTCAATTCATTCACTACAGACGCGCAAAATTGAAATTGAAATTTAGAAAATAATGTATTATAATATGATATTGATTAAGAGCGATGGTAGTCCAGTGGGAAAACAGTTGCTTTTCAATTGAACGATCGATGGTTCGACCTCCTGAAGGGACATATACGTAGGTCATTAAATGTTTAATAGCAATAATACAAGCGATTAAAGAAAACATCGTAATGAAACCAACACGGCGAAGCCTTCCTTGAAAACGTGAGGTCCCCAACTCGCTTTCGGCCAGCGTGTTGGTACAGTCAAAACCCTCTGCCGTCTACTAACTAAAACGCGGGTAAGTGACAAATTGTCAAATATCCGTTATAAATACAAAAAAAATAGAGCACAAAATTATCTTTTAAAAACCGTTAAAATTAGTTAACGTTCGACTTTTTGGAACTTATCCGAACGATGCATAGCTGAAATATCATTAAATAATTTCAATACTCTAAGGGTCGTATTCAAGAACTCTACTCAATGCTCAAGTCAGGACTTGAGCAGACTTGAGTATGATTTCAAGCACTGGAAATACGTCCCTAATGGCAAGGACTTGAGTATGATTTTCAGTGCTCACTGCAATACTCAAGTCCTGACTTGAGTATTGAGTAGAGTTCTGGAATACGACCCTGAAACTGGGTTATGGCTTTTTTATGACGTCTCAAAAAATTATTTTGTCACTTTTTGCCGCGTTTTATTAGAGGACGGTAGCCCGATCATTACAGGAAACACGTGCTCAACAATGGGATCAATAATCGGTGGATGATAATGATTACTATGATACTGACTAAAAGAAGGTCTATCTCTATAGGTCTCTTTCATCCTGAGACACTCGTGTCAGTTCACGGCCGTCCATTTTGTACAATGTCGATACATACCCATACCTACTTTTTTACTGGATATGTCAACAGCCGTACATATAAATTTAATTAATAATTAGAATAAAGAGCAGTAAGGACTAGGACCTCGGCTCCGACTTACCTATTTACAGCCTTTGGAGTCGAAACCCTTAGCCCGTGGGGTCCCGGTGCCGTTCATTTGTATAAAATTTTACTCAAAAAAATTAAGACTGCCTGGTTTTAGCTGCCGAGCTATCTTGCCCAACGCATTAGCATAGCCATAAAAAGAGTAACGCTGCCAGCTTCTTGGGCACCTTGCCGCGGGGATCCAATTTTATTCATATAATTTTAGTTTGTAATATTTAAGCTATTATTGTTTCACCTATATATTTTAACTTATTGTCTAATAAAAGTAAATTATTAATAATTAATATTCTTCTAACTTATACAAGCACACATGTAGAAGCTAGAAGTTACATAATATATTAATAATAATTATAAGACAACATCTGATTTTATTTATTTTGACATACGAGTACGTTGTTCTGACTCCAAAGTAAGTAACTAAAACACTTGTTTTATGGAAATCTGCAACAACGACCATACCACAAACAATAATAATAAAATTCATTTGTCTCTACAAATTTTGGTTATAATTCTTCAAAAGCCGTCCACTGCTGAACAGCCTATGTCCCGTAAACAACGCCACAAAATGGTTTCAATTATTTACAAGTACAAAAACAGATCATATATCCTAAAGTTACAAAATTTGTAGTATACTGGCTGGACTCAAAAAGGCTGGAATCTACTAGATCAAAAGATCTGTATCTAACGGCCTGAAACGTTAGTTTGTTTGAAAAAACAAATATAGGTACACGATTTAGATCCGAAAACAAAAATTGTTTCATTTCCTATGTGTAGCAATCACGATAACCTGAGAAATCGATAATTGCAGGTATATTTTATTATCGCATATAAACAAGTGTAGAACATGCCACAGGACTTAATATCAATAAGCAGATAGGCTTCCAATATCAATAACTTACCGTAACGTAAATTTAAGCCATCTCCGCTTCTCTTCCAAACTTGCACCAATTCCTACCTATTAAATTACGTTCACCGAAGCCACAACTTAACTCTAACTTGAGCTTAAGTCAGGACTCAGTTAAGTTTGTATTGTTAAGTCACCTTCGGTCAGAGATCCGAGTTTGGTACTAAGTTTCTAAGTGGATTGTGACATTGTCATGCATAAATACCACCAAAGTAGCATTGCAGTTGTCGAACTTATGAAAGTCGAGGCATTTAATGTCTTAAAGAATGCTAACAGTTTGACTGAAGGTGTGGAGTTAACGCGTGAAGTCGTAATCAACTTCATGCAGTCAAGATCTCGGCTGCATGAAGTCGGTTTCAAGGTCTTGGATAACGAATCGAAATCGAATAGCAGCCTCGACGAATCAAAATCTGTTAATAGCCTAATGCGTAACTCACAATGCTTCCTTTACGATGTTACCATTGTCACTCACTTTTTTCCGACAAACCACACTTTCTATATCCACACAGTCGAACCATACATACGTCTTTACGGCGAAGATGGATTTAAATTAATCACGAAAATCTTAAAACCTTTAGATTTTTTTATATATCGCACTGTTCATATAGCGTTTTAACTCAAAAAATGTATTTTTTTAGAAGCAATGATAAACGAATTACTCGCTTCCCGTGAAAGATTATTAAAATTGATGTATAAAATTTAATTAGTTACAGACATCTAAACAATTATATACTTTCCGAATACATTTAAAAATAAAAGGGAAAAAATAATTTGATATTTTTCAGTAAAGACTGTTTTGTCCAGAACTAGCTCACGTAGAGTTTGTCTCATATATCTTCTAATTGTATCTTACAATATTCTAACGATGGTTTTATTGGCATGTAGGGAATCAAATTTTACGTTCAACAATGGTATAATCTTGAATTTCGCGTATTTTGAGTTACAACACTATTGTAAGCAGTGCGATATTGCAACAAAAAAAAATGTAACACCTGAAAAGAAATACAATTATTAATACAAAGATGGAACCCAAAGAAAAATTCCTTTGATCTGACAGGACTGCGTCTGTGCCATACCAGTAGGGCTGGCACGACAGCGCGCGACTTGCACGAGAGCGACATAAAGCGCGGGATCTCTATGTGAGAATAGCAATATCTCGCGTTTTATATCGCTGTCGCGCAAGGCGCGCCCTGTTGTTCTAGCCCTACAGGGTAATACAGACGTAGTTCGAGTTCTGTCAGATCGAAGAAATTTTTCTTTGTTTTTGATCTTTGTATTAATAATTATAAAAAAACTGGTGGAGTAATTTCACTAAAAAATAAATAATTGTCATGGTAGTAAAATGCAATTCCAAGAACACAATTAAAAATGCATTTTTGTTTCTCATTGAAAAATTCGCCGCGAAATCTTCGACCTGAACCAAACAAATCAATCGAGAAGCAATCGGATCTGATTACAACCGTTTCAATCTGGTTACGTCCGGTCCGAACCAGTAACGAGGGTCATTTAATTTTGATTGCCCATTCTCATGCAGCCGCTGAATTAAAAGTGCTGACGTACTATACTACATTTGTTTGTCATTATAATGAGTGAATACAGTCCGACAGTTCGAACGTCGTAATTTCAGAAAAAACTTACTACGTTTTTCCATTATGATGAATTACAGTCCAATATGAAGACTGCAACAATGTGGGACTTACCTGAAACAAACAAAATTATGGTAATTTTTGTTTTTGGTTTTTAACGGCAAGATCTGCAACAAGTGTATAGAGAAATTCGTAAGGTTTACTGACACGTTCCATAGTTCAATTGAGACAGCGATAGCCCCGATATGGCGAGGTCGCTGGTTCGGTGACAGCCCGAACAAATTGTCTTTGCACTTTTGATCTTTGTATCAATAACAGCCTTGTACCTTTCTATATTAGTTTAGATTATAGTGACCCTCTCTACCGACCCTTGGGTATACGAGAAGTGCATTATGACCTGGGCGAGCCGGCCCACAAAGGGACCATCTAAGTCAGGTCCTAAGCCTGTCCTAAAAGGTCCTATTTTGCAGATAGGTACCGGAGCTTTAGCCACGCGTAGTTTCCTTCGCGCTCTGCGCAACTATCGGTTGCCACCATTGTATCAATAACATAGCCAATTCATTTATTCAATTTCAAAATATCAACGTTGGCACTAAAAATAAATAGGTATGATATGCACATATCGATTAGATATGTGCATATCATGGCGTTTGCCTCCCATTCAGATTGGCAGAAACCATGAAGTTGCACTCGCTATGTTCCAGAAAAAACTTCTTTCATCTCCTTAAATCACATCAGTCACTTTATACGCACCCCGTATATTCTTGATACTCTTATCACGATCTTTTTCATCATTTAATTAAACTCCACTTACCACAGAAAAAACTACTGAAACTATTAAAAAAATTGTTAACGGTGGAAACACAGTTTTTTGTATATTGCCAAATGACGGGACCAACAAGATGTGCACTTGGTAAGCTTTGGTAAGCAACACGCTTATCCCTAACAATTGCAGTGCCACTCAGAGCATTAAATCTTAGGGGCACTGAGACTGCGCCTGTCATCATGAGACATAAGTTGACAAATCCCATGTGCCTGTAATTTTACCAGTACCAGTAATGTTTACATCACTGCTTGGCGGCAGAAATAGGTCAGGTGACAGTACTTCCCTCACGTATATAGGATATGGTTAGGATAGTAACTAACCAGAGGCTTTATTTTTATGTACACAAGCGTTCCAACCGCCCGTGTGTGCATAAAGCACTCGACACACGCCGCCGCGACGCGCAACCCTCGTTTGTTTTAGTACTTGCAATTAAACCAGCTGAGTGACGGAATTGTAGTCACCCTCATTCAAAAAAGTAACTTTTTTCTTTTTTTACAGAGGGAATATTTCTTTACTATCCAGTTGCATCTAGCAGAAATTCTGACCATGATATTTGTATGGGAACCATGTCTAATTAATTGACAGTGGTAGCCCAGTAGCAGACAATTTAGTGGCTGCATGTAACTAAGTTCTAACTTCGCTAACGGATAAGGAAGACATCATGATGAAAGAACAAAAGACATGATGTAGGAGAAAATTCACAACCCTTGGAAAATCTGTGACGTTCCCAACCTGCATTAGGCCTATATGGCGGAATATGATCTAACCCTTTTTTTTGGAGGAGACATGTATTAATAATGGATAGATGATGATGGAATATAAGAAAAGTGTAGTCAACGTCAAATAATCTTTATATCATAAGTAAGCAAATTACACTTGAAACCGTCATAATGATTAAACTCTATTGCTCATTCGTAAGGCAGATTCCCCCGAGAAGAATGAGCAAGAAACTAGGGGTTGCTCTTTGTAAATATACATTTGAATACATTTATTATTACAATATTTAATTTAAACATCTTACCTGAAAGAGCGAAACGGGTCACTACCCCGGATTTTTGTCATCCAAGTACGCAGAAGTTGTATAATAACCTTTAGTATAAAGTTTTTGTTTCACTATAGTTTTAAACCTCGTGAATGGCAAATTTTGTATGTCAACCGGAATCTTGTTATAGAAGCGTATAGATTGCCTCTTAAAAGAATTTGAGACTTTACGAAGACTGTCAAGAACAGCTAGTTTATTTTTAACCGACTTCAAAAAAGAAGGAGCTTCTCAATTCGACTGTATGTTTTTTGTGCGTATTTTACGCGATAACTCCGGTATTTGTGAACCGATTTTCATGATTCTTTTTTGTTAGAAAGAGGGGATGTCGATTCTTTCATTAAAGTTTTTAATCACTTTTTGACAAAATGGTGGATCTATTTCGTTAATCACTTCACGAATTTTGAGTATTAAGGCTGTAATCGATTCGATTGGCTTCGTATAGACTTTGTCTTTAACATAACCCCATAAAAAAATATCCAGCGGTATTAAATCACATAATCGAGCTGGCCACTTAACGGCTGAATTTCGTGAAATTATGCGATTGGGAAAACAGCCTTAATTTATATAAATAAATTTATTGTTTTATTTTGATTTACAAAATACAGTTCTTGTTGAAAAACCCTTTTACGGATTCTATCTAGATTCCTATTATAGCCTAAAATTCTATTTACTTTTAACATGATTTCTAATTTTATTTCAATATTAGTAAATTAGGGACTTGGTGCCCTCAAATTCCGCAGTGCCCCTACGGGGTGTTACGTCTCAAGTATGTAGGTATATTATCTTAAGAACACCTGTTTTATAACCATGTGAAATGCAAATAAAGAACATGAATATGAGAGCTGTGTTCTGAATGGCCATTCGCATTCAAAAGCTATTATCATGACAGCCCAGCGGTTAGAACTGTGCGCGTTAATGAGTAGGTTCCTGGTTTGATTCCCGGTTGGACCAATTTGGGAAAAGTAATTAATTGGGCCGGCATGACGGACTATGGCTTATACCCTCTCTTTAGAGGACACCGTGTCCAGCGGTGGAATGATTATGATAGAAAACTACATGAAGAAGAAGGTCCGTTAAATTTCTTTTAGACTGTTGGTATAGCAGGATTTTGAAATTCTCCAAACCTATACTACAATAAGCCCGTGGAGTGTACGTAGAAAAGATTTTAAAATATAGTTTTGTAATTCAATACAGTATATTTATTTTTTTTAAATTAAGCGATGTCCACAAAATAACTGTTCCATGCAAACTGTTCCTACTCACCGAGGAACAATTGATATTTGTTCTGAGCCTCAAAAAATACTAATATGGTATGTTGAAGTAATTTTATAGTGTACAAGACGTTAACTAGCGCCAGTGGAAAATTGAGTTTACTTTTACAAAAGCAAGATGTTAGTAACGTCGCCGATTTAATTAGACGAGAAGAGCCTTCGATCATTTGACGCCCGATCCGATTAAGGACACTTATCGGGAACTCAATGGTACACGTTTCAAAGAACGCTGGGGTTGAAACAACACAATTAAGTATTTACTAGTTACATTAGACATTCTCTCATGGATTCTATAGCACAGACTAAATATCTTTAAGGTTTTAGTGATTATAGACCTTTTCCATTAAATAAACCTGTGAGAATGTTACCACCGGTTTCTTTTTCATCATCAAGGATTGGTAGTTTCTTTTTAGTCTAATTCAAGTTTTAAGACGTTTCAATCTGTCATAATTTTGTTTTTGTTTATCTATGATCAGAAAAAATTCAGTAAACTCTGCGAAGAAATTTTAAATAATGCAGTGCTGGGTATAGATTTTTCTAAAGTAATAACCACAATAATTAAAACCCGTTAAAGGACTGATATCATGAACCAATCTTATCTAATAAATGTTATAGTAGTACTGTTAATGTACATAATACCTGTTCCTGTTATTGTAATAACAGGAACAAGTATTATGATGCACTATAACCCATCTCTAAAATCATTTAAAAGGCGGTACATGGTGCTTGTTAGAGTGTATTATGTGAACGATGTTTTTTTTAAGAGGAAAGATGAAACTTATGTGTTGTGAAACCTATGGATGAATAGCTTTATTTAATTATTAGGTTCATTACTTGTAGTTTTAACTACTGAACCTGCCATGGCCGAACTTGCCATGCTGGACTACCACGTAGAGGTCCCGATATCGATTCCCGGGCCGGGAGAAATATTTGTATGTCCTGCATTTATTTTTCTCGAGAGTTTGGGTGAAATTTGTGGTTGTCTACCTATGTGTGTATCCATGGCATCCGCGATACAGGGTTTCCCTAGTGTGGAACTATGAGTGTTATTCATTTATTTTAAAGATTAAATTTAAAAAAATACATTCTTATTCTATTTCTAAGACTTACACTATAAAAACTTTAAAGTAATATAGGTTCTAAATATGAAACGGAAACTCTTTACAAATAATAACACATTATCGTGTTATTTGTCATAAATTCTCACGACACTTTCCTTTAGTGTAATTTGTTATCAGAAGTAAAATGGTTAGTAAAATGGTTCCTGAAATATATGAAATTTAAAACGTTATTATGCTTTAAAGTTCACCATCTAGGAGAACATGGTGATCGTGTCGTTTATCATTTGCAAGTAAATTACAACACAAATTATTATAGCATGTGCTTTTATGTTGAAAACAGAATGGAGTTTAATTTTTCCACTTCACCGACCAACAAAGCGCACTAATCAGCAACAATGCTTCATCAAGCGCATTACGGGATATTAAAAAGTAGTAATTTCCATTACTTCCACTAGCCGAATTAGAAGGGGAATTATGGACATAAAACGGACCCCTGTGCGACTCCAAATGCATATACCCAAATAATATATAAATGTGTCGAAGTCAAACTGATTTTTACTAAATTCGTCTTGAAGCATAAAACAGTACTTATAAATTGTGATATTTTTTGTTTTATGCCCCAAATCGAGGGCAAAACCTATTTACAACTAAATATTTGCTGTAAATCGAGTTTTGTTGAAATTTAATGATATTATTACAAAATGTTTATTGCTTTCTAATCTCAACGATTCGATTGGCCTTTCTAGTGAATTATTCGCTTGAAAATCGATACTAAAAATCGTTATGATCGTATGGAGTTGAATCGATCTTCATAAAAATGCAATCGTAATACGCATCTTAATATAATTGACATAATATCATAATTTACGAACATTTGTTAGGATTATCAATTTTTTTTGGTTTTGTCTTTTTTACTTCAAACATATTATTTTATGCGAGTTTGACCAGTGAATTATAAATTGAACTACCACGATGTACTTACTACCTTGACCTCACTATATTTACGCACTTTTTAATGTTAAATACTGTAATTTAAATTAATAATTAAGTATGTTATAGTCATATTAGGGTTCATGTGCTGTAATCTTTTATGTAACACTATTATTAATCTACATGAAACAATGAATAAATTAATAATGAAAAACCATCGTTTTTTATGGTATAATATATCGGCGTAAGCGACACGCCTACCCGTGCCAGTGCCACTCGGTACTTTAAGTCTTAACGATCTGTGGACAGAATTATCAGAATCTCATCCATGTGCTTGTAGTTTCAAAAGCTCCCTTAATCTTCAAAATCAGAACGCAGTAATGCTCACATTACAGCTGTCATACACATACACATTTTACTGTTAGAGAAGGTGTTCCACAGGGCGAAGTTTTCGGGCCGTTGCCAGATTCATTGCATGGCTTAAGGTAGGTTAGAGACAAACCAACAAAAAATAAAACCACGTTGACGTCTATACGTTAATAGTAAATTGTCGCGACTCAAGGAGGAGCTACAGAGAAAGATAGATAATAAACCCACCGCAATGTCGACAAAGCATCTTCATATAGTAGAAAATATCTGGCTTGTATAACACTACACCACGGTACCCAATTTGGACAATTATTTCCACCATTCACATACTGAGGGACCGGGAATGATAGCAATTTTGTCTCCCTACGAAATAAAAACAATCTTCGTATGAGGGTCTACGTGGAGACTGCAGTTGAATGGAAATAATTTAGATTTATTCATTTTCATAAATGATGCGAAAGAAAATAATACCGTCAAAGAAAAAAGCGAAGGAAGTCCATTAACAATTAGACGTTTTCTTATCGTATTTATTATACGAAACTACTACACGTATCAGGCTTTTACAGTTTTAGGTGTTGGATGTTAACGAAATCACTTTTTTGAAACTTTGGGTAAGTTAAATTACACTTAAATCAACACATTGATTAAATCTTACCACTCATTCATTAAGCGGTTTCCCCGGAGATGAAAAGGTAAGAAATTCTATGGGTTGCTCTTTTGAAAATAAACATTTGTCATCACATGAAGAGTCTATACTGCCTCAAATGGCTTTGGTTGATTCCGCATAACCGCTCACGCGATACATGCAGCCGTAGACGCATACCACACCTAGAGGTGCCGGTGATGATTTTATACCGATTTATCGGATATCGAAGTTACAATAGGTAAAAGAACTAATACTAATTGCTATTTCGGTAACTACTCTAGCAAACCATAAAGTTTTTAATGCCTGGATCTGTCATTTAAAAAAATAAACAACTTCAAAAATACGTCACGACAATCGTGTGTGTTATTGTTTGTGCTGGTGATTTCGGTGTTTGTTTATTGAAAACATACCGTAAGTAACGTTTTTTAAGTTTACCTTGAATATAAATGTTTATAAACTATACTTTAAGGAGTAATTTCATGGTAAACGTTAGAACCACTCAAACGGAATATTAGTATATTTACCCAAGTACACCAAAAATTTCATTAGTGCTTTTTAAATGCAGGATTTGCCGTGTATTACTGCATTTTATTTGAGATGTTTTTGTTGTAGTACGGAGGGTATTTATTTAGCAATGCAGGCGTTAAGAGGCATATTGTAGGCAGGCAGGGTAGAGGTGGCTAGTGCAGTGAGGGTTCCATCGCTGCACTAGGTTCCTTCGCGTTTGGACTTTCCACTTAACATCAGGTGGAGTGGAGTCATTTGCCTGTCACGTATAAGAAAAAAAAAAAAAGAATAATAATTTTTATTTATAAAAACTTGTATTTAAACTGAATCCTTTTCTAATTTGCGAAACCAAATAGCCGCCATTTTGCGGTAGGATAAGCGCATCGCGTGAGCGGATAACAGTGAAAGTGTTGAATCTTTTACTTTGGAAAAAATCTACAGTAAAATGGAGGATGTACACGGATTAGTATATGGTGTGAAAAGACGATTCCTAAAAATTTTCATGATAGAAAAAAAACACAAACTTTTACACCAATGTTTTTTTTTATATCAACTGATCTAAATAGAACTCGTATACTATACGATATACAATTTTCAATGGCTCGACATAAGCAAAACGAACCGTATTAGTCTAGGAAAAAATTTAATTGAAGGTGGTATCGATCCTTAACAATATTCAATTCAAATATTTATAGACGTGACATATATAACGTGACACCTCTTTTTCATTCTTATAGAAAAAACCTATCCCAGGTTTTTTCTGACAGGCTTAATACGATTCGGTGTGATAAGTGGACTCCTAAAACACTTCATCTTTGTCATTGAATATAATTCAAATGTTATCTATCAAGATTCCATTTAATGAAACTTCTGAATCACCTCTTTAAGTTTCCATTTTTAGATCTTTCAGAATACTATTAAGCATTCCCCATTACCAAACCCTCTCCACTAAACCATTTTTCACTGTTAACATATTCACCCCTTTCTTGTTCTAAATGAGCTTTATTGCTTTACAATAAGATTTTGAGATAAACACCAACATAAGGATATTGCTGCACGATTTCAGAAGGTAAAATGTTTAAAGATACGTCAAAATACTAAACTTGTCACCGAAGACCAACTCAATACGAAACCAGTAATTACCATAGTCTGCATTACTAGCATATCAGTTACGATAGGAGTTAACGCTGTTAAAAAATTAAAATTGCAATAAATAAGTACAACACAGTACAATACAATAAATACACTCTTACTGCTAATTGATCCTGACATACATAAAAGATGTATTTATTTCGCTCCTCGCATGTATGCTCTCATCCATATTCGTCGGTTAAAGAACTCTTAGCCTGGCCATAAGACAAATACTTCTTATTGCACACAAGAACAAATACAAAAACAAACAAATGATAAGAGGCAGGGCACAATAACCTGCCTTATTGCTAAATCGCAATCTCTTCCAAGAAACCTCGGAATGCATAGGATAAACTGTTGAAAATTGAGCAAAGAGTGCAAAAAGTGTGGAAATGGTAAATATTGGAAATGAAACTATTTTTTTATTTAAAATCGCAAAAGCATATAATTTTTTTTTTTTTTCAATTAACCAACGTTATGAGCTCTTTAAATGGTTATGTTAGAAAGACAGAATTATAGAATCTGAAAGTTTAATTACCAATATATTAAAACGCTTAAACAAATATTACATAAATATTAGGGGTTAAAGTATGAAATTGCCGTTTTATTGCAATAGGTTCTTTGAATTTTCATAGAATCTTCATGGTTTGAGGTTTTCGAATGAAACTTTTTTCAAATAGTTTCTGTGATTTTTTTTTTTAAATTTGAAACATTTGAATATCGACTTTCAATTGTTTTTGTTATTCAA
>NW_020653856.1:860628-886599 GCF_003589595.1 Hyposmocoma kahamanoa
CATTAGATGGCAGCAATGTATAGATAATAATGGCAACTATTTTGATTGAATAAATTTGTTAAAAATTTAAAAAATAAACAATTTAGATTTTCAGTACAAATCGGCAATTTCATACTTTAACCCCTATTATAATGCATACAGCATATACATTGAATACTTACATGTAAATTACAACCATTACAGAAAGAAAAGTAACAATAAGTATATGCTACAATAACTTTTTATTGAATTGATATTCAATTATTTTTTGTGAAATTATTCCACTACTTTGTTATAATTATTAATACAAAGATCGAACACTCATAAAAAATTCCTTCGATCCGGCCGAATTCGAACCGACGTCTTCTAGCTTACCGTGCCAGACGCTATACCAATTAAGCCACGGAACGAACCAGCGGACCTCACGAATTCTCCTATGTGCTTGCGTCGTATCTTTGTATTTGGTTTTTTCAACGACTTTTTAGTAGTAGCGCCATCTATGAGAAATCTATGAAAGTTTTATCACCCAGTTAGATATTTTTACAGTTACCAGATCTGGCGAGTGATGTCGCTATTCACTGTATTTTAAATTTTTATTGAATTGATATTCAATTATTTTTAGTGAAATTATTCCACTAGTTTGGTACAATTATTAATACAAAGATCGAACACTCAGAAAAAATTCGATAAAACGCTTCTAAGCTACGAAGCGTCTCGCCTCACCGATGGAAAACAACCTTTAGTGACTACGCTAACATACCTGCTCGTCCGTTTATTCTTGATATTTTTGACCTGCCTATTTTAGGACATCCTCAATCTGGTTAAGACATATACACCAAAATCGACGTTTCCTTACATTTCCCTCTGCGTTCGCTTTCATAACTTTTATACCCATTTTATGCATTATGAATCTGTGTCGTTTTTCTACTAATAATCATACCATATAACCAAACCATTCAAGCACCAAGCACTCCCTCGCATATATTTTGCCATCATCATCATCCTTATGATCAGCAGCCGGACTTAGCCTATTGCTCAGTATAAGCCTCACTTAGATTGTGCCATCCCCACCATCTTGCTCTAGTCTCAAGACGTTTCTGTGAGCGGTTCTTGGCTAACATTCAGTCGTCGTGCTACTCCACCTGTCATCGCCATGCCTCGTATTGACGCCCAACTCCATTTTATCTCCATTCTCCAATTTGCTTTGCCCTAAACTTTTATTCGTCTTCAAATGTCGAAATTCGGAATTCTATAAGTTCAATGCCGAAAATGACACGCACCGTAACTGTATCGTTCGTGTAATGCAATAATCATTTAAATCCACAACACCATACAATGCTGATATCAACATGCCAGATCTATTACATCGAAACCTCTGATTTCAAGGACAGCTTGAAAAATATTACCTTTGATTTCTTCGAGAGCCATCACACCCAATCGCTACGCCAAAAAGCGATAAAAATTCCCCACAGCTACCGAATCAAACGGGTATCAAAGCCCATTGTTGGCACGGGTAATTTCCACCCCATACGGAGCCATTTACATTTATATGAAGAAATCACTCTCCGACCACTGACTGCGATTTGAAAAACAATCGCTCGGAAAAACGATATTGGAACCAGAGACGGAAGGTGTCGATAGATTCAAACAGTACATGTGTAATCCTTTTGAAAAATATCATATAATTACAATATTCACATTTATTTGTACTTATCACCAACAATGGTCACCCAGAGGGCTATGGAATGGGCTTTCACAGAAATAAGTTCCGGAGTACAGAGATCCTAAGAAGAATGTATCTGTTCTATTAGCCAAAGTGATAGTCAGCAAAAATTCTTTACACAAGACCATAAATGGGGTAAAAGGATGCTTGAGACCCAGAAGAGGGTGTATTAGCGTACGAAGGCGATGTCGTCAAAGTAGCGGGGAACGATTGGTTGCGGAAGGCACATATAGTTAGAAACAGCGTGTATTCGAAGATTGGTCAGTATTGGGTGGACTCATAATTCATATTGCATAGTCACATGATATCAAAGACAGCGGTTGAAAAAGAGAAAAGAGAGGGATTAGCTACAAATATTAGACCACACCATCATCATCATTAATACATTACACTTCCCGCTGCCGGGTGTCCTCTTTTTTGAGGACACCCGTACTTTTTCTGAGGGTTTTCTACTGCATTTGACATGCAGGTTTTGAATTGAAGATGCAGGTTAGAAAGTCTACCTATAACTACTAGTCATAAATCGCAAAGATCTGAAGAGTGTTGCCACTGCACCCGTCACCCTGAGATATAAAGTTGTTAAGTCAAATGTGCCTGTGATTTCCACAGCACTCTTACCCTTCAAAACTGGCAACACAGTTATAGCGTTACTGCTTGGCGGCAGAAATAGGTACGGCATTTCCAATACTGGACAAGGGTCTCGGGTTCAGGGCACTGCGGGTTGCGTAATTTACGTGCACAAACTTAACAGCGTTAGCAATAAATTGAAAAGGACTCATGTTTATGCTCTTCAAATGTTCGCGTGTTACCAACACCATTACTGTATGAATAATTATACGAAACAATGTAATTTTGATTCCCGAAAAGAAAACCGAAGCGGTTAACCGTCTACATTTAGTTTAATATATTCAAATTGCCACCATTTCGTTCGGCTGGATTATAATTTGGAGGCTTTATAAACACATTTATACCGATACCCGCTGTTATATGAAGCTTGGAGTTTGTTGTGGCCTAGTAAAACGGTTTTATAATGCAATCATAATAATATAGCAGACAACCACACTAATTGCCTGGTAACTGCTAGCAGTAGAGCTCCTGAAAGAGTTTATCCAGGAAAGTACTGCCACATTACCTATTTCTGCCGCCAAGTGATAATATAAGTATTACTGTGTACCAGTGACACATGTGACCCTATGTCTCAGGGCGACGGGCTCTGTGCCAGCGTCACACAGCCCTTTTGCAAGTTAAAGTTCTGAATGGCACTGCAACTGTTATGGACAGGCGTGTTGCTAACCACGAGGCGCACGACATATCCGCTCACGCGATATATGCAGCCGAAGACGCATACCACACCTAGAGGTGCCGGTGATGATTTTATACCGATTTATCGGATATCGAAGTTATAACAGGTAAAAGAACTAATAATAATTGCTATTTCGGTAACTACTCTAGCAAACCATAAAGTTTTTAATGCCTGTGTCTGTCATTTAAAAAAAATAAACAACTTCAAAAATACGTCACGACAATCGTGTGTGTTATTGTTTGGGCTGGTGATTTCGCTGTTTATTTATTGAAAACATACCGTAAGTGGCGTTTTTTAAGTTTACCCTGAATATAAATGTTTATAAACTATACTTTAAGGAGTAATTTCATGGTAAACGTTACAACCACTCAAACGGAATATTATCATATTTATCCAAGTACACCAAAAATTTCATTAGTACTTTTAAAGTGCAGGATTTGCGGTGTATTACTGCATTTTATTTGAGATGTTTTTGTTGGTAGTACGGAGGGTATTTATTTAACAATGCAGAATAATAATTTTTATTTATAAAAACTTGTATTTAAACTGAATACTTTTCTAGTTTGCGAAACCAAATAACCGCCATTTTGCGGTAGGAGGAGCGCATTGCGTGAGCGGATATTCGTCCCGCCACGTGGTAAAAAAGAATTGGAATCATGAACCTCTCATTTGCGAAGCAACCTTTATCTAACTGGGATACCAAGCGCTTTTGGTAGTATTATCACTTTGAATTATTTTTTTATGATATTTTTTTGACATGGTGATATCAAATCCAAGAACAGTCGCGGAAGGCCATGGACTCAGTATGATATTAATGGCCATAATACGAGAAGTCATAATTCTGAAACTAAATTTAACAATTTTCATACATAAACAGAAAACAGGGAAGAACCATTTTCATTAATAATAGCGTCCCATACAGTGTAATTTTTGCAAGCAAAAAACCTCATCAGCCCACTGTGGAACAAAGCGTTTGAGGTCACTCTTGCATTGTTACAGACCCCTACTTTTGTCATTTGGTACTACACATTGTCTGCTTCACAAATTTACTCTTACCGCTGCCGCAACCCCAGGTTATGCTGACATTTATCCTTCCTTGCAGCATCGGTAACTTTGCAAATGAAAGTTGGACCAATTTAAGATTTTCTGCTATTCTACGAATAAAATGTTTGAATTTTCCAAATTCGGACAGCAATCGTAAGATGGCAATGATGAAAAGCAACGGCAGAACCATTTGATGCGTGATTCCCATTTGTAAAGGATTGCGGTATTAATTTTTTGTTGACCACTTTTGTTTGGAAGAAAAATAAAATGTTTTTATAGGAAGAATAATATATTATATGTTTCGGAAAATAGAAATAAGAACGGCATTGTTGTGATCTTTTTAGCGCTATGCTCGGGGCTTTGTTATGAGCAGAGATTAAAATAGACAACGTAAATTTTCGTAAAATAGTTACCTATTATAGCTTTTCATGCTCCATTCTATGATGAAACGGAATAAGCAGATTTATGTGTGTGACACGTAAACGACAGAATGAAGAACACTGTGATCCGTGAACGATGTGGGACGAAAGAGGATATGTATAGTGAGAAAAGTAGAAAAGGGTACGTTTGAAAAGGGAGCGTATGAATTAATGTAGATTAATGAAAGAAATATATAGAGCTAACGTGTGACATAAATGGAAAAGAACAGCCACGAAGAACATTCTCAGATCAAATTGAGTGTGTTCTTAAAAGAGCTCTACGTATCCCAGCTCTTTTAAGAACACACTCAATTTGATCTGACAAGAATAAGAGGGCCTGTATGAAAATATTGATAAATGTGAGTGAAGCAAGAGATGTTAGTCAGGATTGTGTCTTATTGTCCATCGCACACTTTGCCCATCCATATAAGGTTAATGGTCAAAACTCAAATTTCAAAATCCCATATTTTGAAATTTGAGTTTTGACCATTCTTCACAACTGACAGTAGTTAGCGACTCAATATTTTTACGCGTGATTTGATACTTTATTACGACTACGCTAATATATATATTTTTTTAAATAATAACAATTTGAAAATTGAGTTTTGGGCATTACCTTGTATGGACGGGTATCGATAGTATCTATTTACCAGAATGGGATCTAATCTACATCCAAAAATCTTCAACAACGAAAGGTACAAATTAAAAAACCTTGATTCCTGGGATTACCTCTGAGTTTATTTTCTTTATTCACAACACAAATACTTCGTGGAGAATGCGTTGTGAATCAGTTGAGCACTTTACAACTTTTAAACAACCTTTATGCAGCTGTACAGGTATCATCATATTCAGAACATCAGGTTGTAATGTACTCCTATTTTCGTAAAGGGAGTTTCTCACGTCCTGTGGTTTTATAAGCCATATCAGCTCTGTGGGAAGAGTGCCGCCATAATAAACTTACTTAAGTCTACATTGAAATAAGAATGTTTTTGAAAAGGTTATGGTAGGCCCCCTGTATAGTTGATAAGTCCCGCGTGCCTTAGTTTCACCAGCACGCCTGCCCTTCAAAACGAAAACGCAGTATTGCTCAAATTACTGCTTGGCGGCAGAATTAGGTAAAGTGGCAGTACTTCCCTTGACGAACTTCTTCACAAGGAGCTCTACTGCTACTAAAACTTTCACTGTGTCCGTCGCCCATCTATCGCGAGTGATCAGGAGAGTATAGTATTGCGCGCGGGAAAGCTTGCACGCGCAATGGTGCGCGATTACCTGTTTGAAGTTATTTAAGTTAACCATCTTTCGCGCGCGATTGTTCGTGTTCGCTTTTATTACAACGGAAGAGCGTCCGTGTAAAAGGCAACTGTTGAGTGCAATCGCGCAGTCTTTCCGTTGTCCTTGCAATATCTTTACAAGCGCATTCCATCCCGCACGATTGTTATATCACGCGCGAAAGAGTGTCTGTGTAAAGCCGTCTATTGACAAGTACAGTCATTTTACCAGCATTCTGACCTTTTATTATCTTACCTTTAGTGACTGACTCAAGGTAGAATTAAACTTAGAAATAATATGCAAAAGGTTCCCTTTAAGCCTCTATAATTAAATTCACCTTTGAACGACAATTAACGTATTGGAAGTAACACAAAACACATTGTCCTTTGATTTATTATTAAGCTAATTGCACACCCTCGGCACCGCACCCGTAAATAACGGCACGTGCACACTGCACTTCGGATATTACGGATATTAACTCAAGGGTTGCAACAGGATATTAGGTCCGTTAGGGATTGCAAACGTGCGGACTCCGGAATGAATGGCGAATTTAAATAAAGGACACGTTGTAGATCTTTAATTTATTTTGTCATTTGTTTTTGTTGGATGGAAATTAAATGTTAAAGACAAAGTTTATTTGATGTCCAACATGGTGGACAAAAAATAATAGCTCCTTTAAATACACTTTTACTCACTGGTGAAAAGAAACTTTAATACGAAAGGTTATACCATAAGGGTTAAAAATACAAATTTATGTACATTATATTGTTTTCCTATTTAAATTCAATAATTTAAACGACATTAATTATTAGAATGTATGTGTTTTCAGTTATCATGTACAATATATAATTTAATTATCTAATACATTATATTAGGAAATACCGCAGATAATATAATACTGTGAAATACTGTTTATGGAAAAGTAAATACGACACATATATTATTTATATTTAAAAAATATTTAAGAACAATTTTAAATAACAAGTAAGAAATCTGTAAATAGCACGCACCCATGGCCATTAAACTAAAAAACTTGACACTAAATAATTTACATCAAACATAAACTCGATTTTTATTCAAGAAGTACGTCATATAGATGACAACTTTACTCTTTATTTTCTTTCTCAACAACTACTAGTTAGGGCGGTTTATTCGACACGCGTGCGTGTAACTGTCATGGCAAAATACGCTCTATTTCTTTAGTTTTTACGTTTTACTTTAAACGAGCGTTCCGGGCACGTGGGCTAGCCTGGCTTATGCTCTGGCCACACAGAGACAGCCGCGGTAGCGTTCCGGGCACGGGAATTTTTGTAATGTACGAGTTTATATAAACCCTGACACACTGAAACGCGCGATTCGGTGTGGCAGGGTTCATATGACTTCGTACATTGCAAAAATTCCCGCGCCCGGAACGCTTTCGCGGCCGCCTCTGTGTGGCCTGAGCATTGAATTCGGATTACGCGGCGGCCCGCGCGAGGATCGCGCGGCGACCCGTCGGTAGTTTTATTGAGAGGAATTTAAATGTTGTTGCATAATAAATAGAATTCAGATTCGACATTAATGTACATGAAGGCATGGTAACTGGGCGATCGCGCGAAAACTTTCTTCTCGTGTAGCTGGGAGGTTAAAAAAAATGAATATGATGACAAAACTGCGTCCACAAGGTGAAATTTTATAGGGCCTGTTAGAAAAATGTGCTATTGTCAAATTATAACAAAAAATAATTCATAACTTATTTATTTTTGAAAACACAGTTTGTACAGACGTTGACATGTATCAGAATGAGTGCATTGCGGTGTAACTTTTTTTTGTAATATCACATGCACGTGGACAACAAATGGATTTAATTAAGTCAGTCAGCAAATTAAACGCGGTGATAGTTACAGGGGTCAAGTTATTTCGAGTTCAAGTGGTCTCTGTTGAAATAAATTTCCTCAATTTTTTACGTCACGTTCGTTAGTGCTATAAAGGACGATCGATATGTGATCAAATGCCACATTCAAAAAATGCACCAATTAGTCTTCTTGCTATTCCATTTTATAGATTCAAATCGGAATTGTTTTCAACACGATTTTTTTTATTAATTCTTATATGGACAATAAAACACTTAGATGACGAATGATAATAATGAAAATGAAATTACATTACTAAAAGTTAAATATAATAATATCAAGTTCTGTACCAGATTGTAATCCTAGTTGTGGTGACACATCATTGTTAAGAAACAATAAAGATCTAACTAAAGTGACAGGGGAACGGCTGAATATCTATGTAAATAGTTGTACAACTCCTTGTGAAAGAGTTCATCCAGGGAAGTACTGCCACCGTACGTGTTTCTGCCGTCAAGTAGTAATGTAAACATTACTGCTTTCCGGTTCGTAAGTCGGGAGCTACGTTCAGACATTGTCGTAGGACACTGTTACTGGCACTAGCCCGGAGAGCTAGACATCCTCCGATCCCTCAAGCCGCGTAGGAATTTGAGGGAACTGGAGAGACGCCGTTTTTCGGCGTCGAGAAATGAGCGTGGCTTACAGCTCCGCCACTAATGAGGAGATTTGGTAGTCGACTCAGGGAAGTGAGCGTGCCTACAGCTCCGGTACCTATCTGAAAAATAGGAAGTGTGCTGCACGTGCACCCGGGGCGGTTCACCTAAGGCGCTGGCCTTATAGAGAACCGGATGAAGTCCGTGCAAACGGGCTGATCTGGGGTTAGGACCTGGCTTGGATGATCCCTGTGCGCACAGATTATAGTGCTCTTCAAGCATAACCAAGAGGTTGATAGGAAGGGTCACTATAAACAAAACTTATGTACAAAGACTCAGAGCTTTAAATCACAAAGATCTGAGGGGCACTACCACGACCGTCTCCCTGAGACAAGTTACTAAGTCCCATGTGCTTGTAATTTCACCAGCACCCTTACCCTTTTTTTGTCCTCTATATCTAGTGCCACGGAACTCGCGGTGGAACCAATGTCATTACTGTCATACACTGTATGTAAACCGTCGATACGATGAAGATATTATTATTTTAGCGAGTTTAGCTCATGTATATAAGAAATCACGCCCACAAAGCGCGAGTCGAGAACAAAGAAGCTCCACTAAAACCCTTCATGAAAACAATACTCAAACTGAACCATCCGGAATTAAGCATAAATCACACTTTCTCACTAACACTCCTACAAAATTCACCTTAAATGTTTTCACAATACAGCTCAAAGTTAACATGCGTCGAAAGGTGTACCTTAGACAAATGAATTATTTATTCAGACGAATTAACATATCAAGAGAATGGGTTGTGGATGTGCGAAGAACGACGATGACGGTTACGGTGGCCCAGGAGTTGACACTGCAAGCGCAATATATTTTTTTTACGATACCAAGTAAAGAGACAAAAAATACGTGCCCTCGTTGTTAAGAGACACTGCTGTCAATAATGGTTGCAGTGCCACTCAATTTTAAATCGCAAAGATCTGAGGACCGCTGCTATTGTACCTGTCACCCTGAGACATAAGTTGGCAAGTCCCATGTGCCTATGATAATGCTTGGTGGCAGAAATATGTGAAATGACAACACTTCCTTGGACAAAATCTGTCGTATAGCTGTGAAAGAATTTGATGAGGTCCCGGCAGGACATGAGGAGGATTCAGGAGCATCAATTAGGGTAATGAAGTTGTTTATGTTGGCCCCGATTTGGGTGTTCTGGATAGCCCCGGATTTAGTACTCTGGTGGTCGTATAACAGAGAATCCCTTGCTTGGAACCCAGGTAATTGGTGTTATTGTCAAGTGCATTATATATTACGAGTATCCATTTTAAAAAGTCGTTACTACCTTATGTTAATTAGAATGAGGTTGATAATAAAATAAGTCGCGTGTATCATTGTTATAAATGGCTAGGTACTCGTGGTTTTCGTACGGTGCGATTGGATTTTATATTTATTTGGAGAGTTCGGGATGTTATGATGTCTTAAATTTGTACTCTATGCGCTTGACTCAAGATTCATATTTCAGTGTCAGGATTTATATTCAGGTTTGAATTTTAGTCTATATTTGTCTAATTGATGTTTCGTATCATCTGTTTCATGGATTTGTTTCCTTTAAACGATATTTTTAATGTATAAATAGGCGAACGTTTGGTCATCTGACAAAAACCCGGAAGAGACACGTCTGTGTTTTTCGGTTGGCAGTTGTGAAAATGCCCACCTGACACATACATAGCTCTCCACTACTGTGCACTTGCCTGCATACCTAAAAATACCAGGTATTAGCAGCAGATCGTTGATGTAATTTTTTTTAAATGTGTTCTAATACGCACTTTCACGTAGTGCCACTAAACTTTCACTAGAACCAATGTCACCGCTGACATTATGTAAAAGTTCTTAGTCTGCAACTTTGTTGTCTGTTTGTTTTGAACTTCAACAGCTTTCTCTTATACACATTGTTTATTTTAACTTGATTAAAAATATTTATTGTATAAGTCCGTTCAATAGTAACTGCATGAATGAATTATAATCATAGGCTTCTACTTCTGTTTTATGATAATGAAGATGAAGATGATATGCCAGAGGTATTTTTTTGGTATAGACTGTGAGGAACAAAAAATAAGTTTAAATTACCAGCAGATATTTTCTTTAAAAAAAAGAATCGGTACAAAAAAAATATTATCTGCCACTTATTCGCATTTTTGTCATCATCACCATTTCAGCCTAATGACGTCCACAGCTGAACATGGGCCTCGGTGGCTAATGGTTAGAACTATTAACTTGATGTAGGGAAGATTTGGGGAAAAAAACTTTTCTAAAGTGGATCTAGCCTGAGTAGAGTTCCAAAGTTTTAGTGTGATTAGTGGTGCTGCTCGCAACGGGCAAATATGCCTGCAGCCTTTACCAGATCATCGGTCCACCTTATGGGTGGTTTGCTCACGGTCTCTCTATTCGTATGTGGCTATAACATAGATAGAAAATAAAAAATCTATGTCATATGTGTTAATGTAGGGTATATAGGGTCTATTTTTATACAGTGTTCTTAGATAATTGTTTGTATATGACTGTTTGTTGATTCCGCATAAAAGTGAATGTGTTGAGTCCATCACTTTGGAAAAAATATACGGTAAAAATGACGATATACACCATTGACTTACAATTATATGGACGTCGGGTCCGCGCTAAAAAGTGTCTGAACTTATAAGGCGTCAAAATCGTATATAGAGCGTCATTCACGCTTTAGTCTTCGTTTGTTCGACTGACAGCGAAGCAAGCAAAATTAGACAGTACTGCGATGACATTACAATTTAAATTCAACGTTTTAGCTTTTTCATATTCCTTTACATGTCACGTGTACGTTTAAATAGGTTGACTTGGGACATTTTTTTCGTGGTTTTTGTATTAGACCCGTCATCCATTTATTTGTAAGTCAATGATATACACTGATACGGTGTGAAAACACGATTCCTAAAAATGTCCTCGAAATTTTATTAGAAAACCACCGTATTCAATAGGTACTTCACGTATACCAATGATTTTTTTATATATAAACTGAACTAAGTAGAACGCGTATACTGTACTATACACATTTCTGAAATGGCTTTAGTTCCGTTTGTAAAAAAATAAATTCTGAAATAAAGCCAGTGCCCTGCTGCTCGACCAAAGCAAAATGAGCCGTAGCAGTACGGGAAAAATTAGAAATTCGAGCTGAGGCAGTACTCCTCCTAAAGTCGCATACCTCTTCGGTCGTGACTCCCCCGCGAATACAAATTCCGCATGACAACGCTGTACCATCTGTGGCCGTCTTTGGGATAGTGGAGCATATCATGAAGACCCATGTCGAGAGCCGTACAAACTTGGTCGGACCATCTTGTGGGACAGCGACCCCTCGGACGTTTACCGTTGACCCACCCAGTGGCCATTAGTTGTTCGAGGTTATGCCCTTCTTTCCTGGCAATCAATATGACCAAAGAAATCAAGTATCCTATGTAAACATAAGGTGGACAGACTGGTCTGGACGTTAAGTTCCCACAGAATTGAGTCGTAGGTACGCAAATTAGTCTAACGGACTCCCAACATTTTCCTCCAGCACCACATCTCGAAGGCGGTCGCGTTCCGCCTTTTTTAGTGTCCTCGTTTCCGCTTCATAATTAAAAATGCAAAGCTGAGATAGTATCGACTCTTAAATAGTATTCCTTTCTTACCGAATAATATGCGGAGTAATGGAAGATGCATATCACTTGTTACTAGAATGCGAGAGAATAATACGAGCAACAAAGGGTGGTGTTGAGAAGAGACCTGCAGATTATCCAAACCTCCGTAGGTGCTTTGAATTGTGTACTAAGCAACTCCCACGCGAAACGGCAAAATGAATGTTGATATTTGATGAAGCATCCCCGCCGAAGCATGCAAGCCATGGTTTATGTTAAGACCTTAAGAACTAAAATTAATTCAATAATATTAGTAACAACTAAGAGCCAATTAAATATCCTCACAAATAAAAATATAATAAGTAATCTAGATGCACAGTTTACCTAACCTAGTACATAAAACATAAAAAAAAAGAAAAGCCACACTCCAAAGACCTTTAACAACGATGCAAACGCGCGTTCATGAAACGATTTCATCGCTGCACTTGCGATTTATAGGCGATTGCATTTGCCTATAAATTCCAAGAGTAGCGATGCAATCGCGCGCTTGCATCGCTGTTTAAATCCCATATTAAGACTGTATCGTTACTGCATTGCTTTTGCATCGGGTTTGCATCGCTGCTAACCGTGTGTAACTGCTCTAAGCGTAAAAGGAGTGCTCACGCAGTACTCTTATTGCCGAAACATACTCGTATTGAAAAGACTCAGATCAAAAGTATTACATAAAATATTAAAATGATTGCTAGCACGCCACGTAACCTCGTTTTGCCTGTAGTTAGTTCGGGGTGGGGATAGAAGCAAAACTGAATTGTTTCTAAGATACTTAGAGGTTAATCTCAGTGATAATTAATTTAAATAAGATATAAAGGTAGGTGATTCCAGATGCCAATAGCTCAATTTCGCTAAAGATGTGGATTAGGTTGTTTATGATAACGATTGCAAAATAGGTATCTCGTGAACTCATTGCTTGTTCATATTCATTTCACTTTTCATGCTGTAAAAGTGCGTCACTAGAGCCGTACGTAACGAGGGTGTAATAATCTCAGTACTAAAAAACCGACCTCAAAAGTCATTCATCCCATAGTTTGCTACCCTTAGAGGTCGAATATTTTTTCCAAGTTTAAATAGGACCACTACTGACGTACCCTCTTCCCAACAAAATAGGAATCATCAAAATCGGTTCAAAAATGAGTTGCAATGTAACTAAAAACGTATAAATACAATTATAAATAAATATAAAACACAAATAGAAACGCATATAAGAGGGAGATATAGAGAGTGAGGTATGCATATTTTAAAATAAATACTAAAATACAGCCTAAACCCACGCTTGAGTAGAGACCCGTGCCCAGCAGTATAGCGTATCAATGGGTTACTGTATACCTGTGTAAAAGAAATTCTGTTGTATTCCGGTTACAAGAATTTCGATTATAAAAATGCCTTCTCCGAACGATTGTACGCGTACATCTCCCATGTTAATCCAGCTCTAGAAGGCGGCGGTTTGCGCAAATTGAAATTTGCTGTTGTCACTCCTCCCCGCTAATGCGACAGCTTCATTTTGTACTCGTATATTTATTGCATTGTATGTACTGTTCTGATTTACGGTGCTTTATATTTGAATTATTAACAGACAGTTTCAATGCTGCTTCAAATAAAAAAAATTGATAGAATAGGTGTTGTCGATATGTATACAATCGATAAAAGCAAAATGGCAACACCGGTGGCAGTTATGGAAGCGTCATTTGAGTGTTCGGAAAGAGATACGATATAACCGACGAAGCCTGTTCTTTTTCAAAGTATATTCATTTAAGGGTATGTATCTTATTATAGTTTACAATTATATACTATTAAAAGTATTCCTATTATAAGTATTATAAGTATTATGTTCATAACAATGGTTAAATAAAAACATAAAGGTTATCAAAAACCCCGATAGAAGTTTTCCAATTAAATAGCAGAGTTCTTCCGCTAATATTCTACAGCCGGCCATGTTAAAAAAACTAACATAATATTATTCCAGCTCTAAGATTACCATTCATTTTTTATGATACCAAATGTCGGGATGAACAGATCGTGTCTGATGGTAAGTTCCACGTCTGTCCACAACAGTTGCAGTGTCACTCCGAGCTGTAAATCGCAAAGATCGGAGGGGCACTGCCATCACGCCCGTCATCCTGAGACATAAGTAGAAAAGTCCTATGTACCTGTAATTACACCAGCAAGAATGCTTGGCGACATAAATAGATAAGGTACCTACGCTTCCCTGGACGAGCTCTTTCACAAAGAGCTCTGCTGCTACTAAATTCACAACATATTACTAAATATTTAGCACAAAAAATTAGTATTACACAATGTCCACATGACTGCACTTTGCCGAGGCAGAGACGCAGTAAGAAACATCATAAAGAGTTTAAAACATCCCGAAGTCCGACCATAGTAAAGACAGGTAGCTTATAAATACCTGATTTCGCAAAGAGAAAAGACTGCTTTTTGGTTCCAGTTTTTAAAAAAAGTAAATCGCAACTTTTATGTATTGTACAAAGAAGACTAGTTTTAGTAATCTAGAGTTGGCCACATTGAAGAGTCGATTCAACCTCAAGTGAAAGTGTTAAAAAAAAATTGAAAAAATTTTTCACCATACAAAAAAAAACACAAACTTACCTCGAAATTTTACTAGAAAACCACAGCGGTTTTCAATGGGTACTTTACATATACCAATAGTTTTTTTTTATATCAACTCAACTAAATAGAACACGCATTCAAATGGCTTTAATTCATTTGCAAAAAAATAAAACTAAAATAATTCTGAAATAAAACTAGCGTCCTTTCCTTAGCAATTAGATCCTTTAAATAGGCTTCGGACCCAGGTTAGTCGGAGTAAGGACAATTTGTTCAGGTGGTTTTCGGATGGTTTTACCTTGAGTCAAATACAAAGTCAAACAATCGTTTATTCCATAGGTAAAATATATTTACACTTGAAAGACACTGAGAAGAACGAGCAAGAAACTCTAGGGATTGCTCTTTTCAAATGAACTATGGAATACAATCATTTTGAATCTTTATCTTCAATTTTGTAATATGACTTTTCAATCAAAATATTTTTAATGTAGTTTTTAATCTTAAGAAATGATAATATTCATATATGCTCCGAATCTTATTGCAAAAACGTATACAGTTCCCTATAGAAGAGTCGTTTACCTTGGTTAAACGAAATCGTAGTACCATGAGTTTGGACCTAGCTCTAAGGTTAATATTAAGCATACCTTCTTTCTTATTGAAATTATGTTCTTCTTATTGAATTGTGCGGTGCGATTCAAAATATGGCCTATCTCACATCGTGCCCTGCGTGACCGAACATGCACGCTTGAGTATTGAATAGCGGCTACTAGTGACGCGGTCGGCGTGGCCTTTGATCTATAACTCAATACTGCTAATCGCGATTCAAGACAGCGTAGTCGGGTATTTAGTACCTCATGGTACACCAGATGTCGCGACAAGTTGTTTATTGTTTTACATTGACAAGCTGCTATTTATTAAAGCTACTCTGATTTCCAGTGATAATTAATAAAGCAACTAGATGGCGTTTATTGCACTTACATATTTGGAAGCGTTAATGCCTTATATGGGAATCGAACCGATCAAACGTGAAAAAAGAAACATCCTGCTGTATTTTACGATGTCGTACGTAACATAGTAAATTAAATTAACACTGGTCAATTATACAATTTATTAAAGAAAAAAAACAATTTTACTTTGAAGTGTTTAAATTTAATTTATATTTTGTTGTTAATTATCGGTGGCTTCGGCTTCGTTTCTTGGTCACCAGAATATCAACGTTCACTAGTTACGCATTCACAAGCCGGCAAATGCTGAATGGAAGCCATTATGGGCCTAAACGTTTAATCATTAAGATTTTTCATAACAGCAAGTAAACATTTTTTCATTTTTTTTAACCGACTTGAAAAAAGAAGGAGGTTCTTAATTCCACTGTATTTTTTTGTGTGTATGATGATTATTTTTGTTGGAAAAAGGAGTATTAGTTCTATTTATATTTGAAGAAAATACTCCACATCTAATGACAGCAAAGTAGGGGATAAATCCTGTTTCACACAATTTTCGTTAACCGATTCAATAAAGCTGGTAAGTAGATGTAATTCCACGAATTTTTGAGATTGGTTTTTTAATAAAAAAAAGTGATAATTATTAAATCAGCTAGACAAGAAACAATTTGATTGTTTCGAGATGATTTAGTGTTGTAATACAAAAACTATAGTCTTGTGACAGTTTTAGTAGGTTCTTGCCAACCAAACAAAGGAACACAAACCGGGATCATCCCTTGAAACGGCCGCTTATTTTCACTAACAAAATTGCACTATAAAAACTTTATACCTTCGGCATTGAAACGTAGTTCCCTCATCTCGCTTCAATAAACATGTCTGCTTAAAGCGGCAAACAATAAAACAAGCGTAAATAACCGGAGAAAGGCTGGCACGTTTGTTGTACCCTTGCGGTTGCCACACATCCCCAATGACCCACTGAAAAGTAAAATACGCGCGAAATTGGTCGGAAGCTCCTACCTTGGACAGATACCACGTTAGGTGCGGGTCGACAATTTCTTTACTATAGTCCATGTCACATAGGATGGGTACTTTGACATTTTAAATTTTTACATTGCATGCATACTATTTTTAAGTAATCTCTCAATCAGCTTAGAAAAAGAAATAGTATATTTGTTAATAATATACCAAAAACAAACAATATTTGTTGGAGTTGCAATTTTAAGTAAAAATTACAGTATATTAAGTAGATAGAAACAGATAAATAGTTATTTGTTAGGGTTAGGTTTGTTGTATTGCAACCTGATTGCAAGCTGGGTACCTACTCAAAAATGGAATACTGAGCGTAGAGAGGGTTACAGGGCACGAGACGCAAAACAACTTTGTTGCCGAGCGAAGCACACAACTTTTTACCTCACGATACAGAGGAATTTGGTAGATGAAGGAAAAACAGTTGAACTATAACAAATCAGTGTTAATAAACAAAATTAGTTATCGTTGTCAATTTAATGTCAACAATAATAAGAATAAAATATACCAACGGATTTATATTACATAAATAATGTACGACAAATCGCGTAGTTGAATTCAAGTCATTTTTTTAGAAAAAGTTAAGTGCACCACAGTCCATCGTCAAGTTCGAATTTCAAAAACCTTTTCCAAACTGGCGTGGAAAAAACGCTTTTGCGCGCAGCTTTTTAATGAGAAAGAAAGCCTTTCCGAGCTAGTGAGGAAGTATCTTTCTTCTTTCTCGCTTAAGACGAGGCGCATGACATTTGATACCATAAAAAAGAAAGGCACCATGTTAGAACATCTAAAATGAATGTGTAGACATTTAAGATCCTTGTGAAATAGTTTGTCCAGGGAAGTACTGCCACCTTACCTATTTCTGTCTTCAAGGAGTAATGTGGGCTAAATTTTGAAGGGTAAGAAAGCTGGTGAAATCACAGGCACATGGGACTTGGCTACTTATGTCTCAGGGTAACAGACGCAGTTACAGTGCCCCTCAGATCTCTGCGACTACTATGTACAGGCGTGTCGCGTACCACCAAGCTCATGACGAGTTCATCCCGTCGCTAAGTATCTTAAAAAAGTGGAGTTAGAGTAACTTTTTATAGCCTAACCTAATAACCTAAGATACTGTTCTTATCTACAAGCTTCCATATTTACAGGTATGAAATGCCAATAATATCTATCTATCTATCGAGATGTTATATACTCATCGAGCAGGTAGTCACAGTTAAATCAATATTTCTAAGCAATACCTTCACAACAATGGGGAAATCCTGTATAGACGTGTTACGATAGCAAATCGAAGAAGCAGGTGAATATTCGCCGAAATATGTATTGGCTCTTCGGCCAATATATCTCCTTATTTGTATGTAACAAGATTCTATTATACAAGCAAGTCCTAATACATGTATGGGTTATGGTAAACTATTGAGGACCATTGTGAATGCTCTTTAATATTTGCATAGGAAGGAAGATTTAGCCGCTCACGCGATGCGCTCCTCCTACCGCAAAATGGCGGCTATTTGGTTTCGAAAATTAGAAAAGCATTCAGTTTAAATACAAGTTTTTATAAATTAAAATTATTATTCTGCATTGCTAAATAAATACCCTCCGTACTACCAACAAAAACATCTCAAATAAAATGCAGTAATACACCGCAAATCCTGCACTTAAAAAGCACTAATGACATTTTTTGTGTACTTGGATAAATATGATAATATTCCGTTTCAGTGTTTCTAACGTTTACCATGAAATTACTCCTTAAAGTATAGTTTATAAACATTTATATTCAGGGTAAACTTAAAAAACGCTACTTACGGTATGTTTTCAATAAATAAACACCGAAATCACCAGCCCAAACAATAACAGACACGATTGTCGTGACGTATTTTTGAAGTTGTTTATTTTTTTAAATGACAGACACAGGCATTAAAAACTTTATGGTTTGCTAGAGTAGTTACCGAAACAGCAATTAATATTAGTTCTTTTACCTGTTATAACTTCGATATCCGATAAATCGGTATAAAATCACCACCGTCACCTCTAGGTGTGGTATGCGTCTACGGCTGCATGTATCGCGTGAGCGGTTATAGGAGGTACATTCAAATAATAATTCAAAGGTAAGCTGAAGCTCATGAAATACTTTACCATCGTAATAGCACAGTGCAATATTACGTTAAATAGTGTCACTATTATTAGAAGAAGTCATCGAGTATATAATCAGAAATAGAGACGAAATAATAGCCATCCATCCCTGGCAACTCATCAGGCAAATGGGCCTTATATCACTTTTAAATATCAACTTTCTTTGTAATTTGTGATTTCAGTGCAACTCGTTTGCACAAATCACAAAACTGAAACAGTACAGCGCCGACAATTGACCTGTGTGTACGTCTCCGTATATTCAAAAAATATTCTGTATTTATTGTAATAAAGATAATATCTCTAACAATGCCGTGCTGTTCCATTCGGTGGTGTGGGAAAAACAGCAAAACGTCTAATTACAAAACAAATGGAATCACATTTCGTCGATAATTAAATATTAAATATGTAATTTTTCAATTTTCGTCCTACGACGACACCCGGCAATTGTTTCGGTTTCGGCTGGCCAATCGTAGCGCAGTTCTCACCGTAATTATATAACAGAATGGTCTTCAAACAAATTAAACGACATTTAGTCTCTAATTCTGGTTATATGTATACTCGATGGAAGAATTACATGAAAATAGAGTTACCTAAATAAAAATTACACTATGCTAATGGGCAATTTCTTTATCAAAGCGGAAAATCAAGTTTGATGGCTGACACTTTGTTAATAGCAAACTAACTCAAGATCATTTTAGTTTTAATTTTTTTTTTTTTGGTGCCTTATAATAATATCGGCAACGTATGGTATTGTGTTTTAGCATATTTTTTTGTATTATTAACTTCCTAAAATTTCTAACACTCTTGGAATAAGTTTATTGCATTAAAAATTGTACGTGAACTATAAGTTACTCATTAGTATTTAATATTTAAAAATGCAAATATATTAAAAAATAAAAAAGTATATACAATTAGATCACAATGCAGATCATCTACGAAATTAGAAAGATTAAAGAACACCTGGGATAGATGATGGTGCGTGAAAGAACTGAAAGGAATGTTGTACTGCGTTACTACGTAATAGGCGTGACGACAGATGTTTTAGGATGTAATTGTGAAGTATCCAATGAGCGATCATTATTTTAGTGACGTTTTGCACCATACTGCAACCGGCCCTGTGCGGATCCAAGATGGCGTCAGAGACATATTGACGGGAGTTCGGAAACGACATTGACGGAACGCCGCCGCGCGTCTCACGATCGAACGCTGTTGGGTTTTGATTTTTTCGTACAAAACATTTGTCGTGCAAAATGAATGAATTCTTTGTTACGACGTGACAAAGCTTCTTGGCGGCTGTCGTTTGAAATCTTATCTATCACAAAACGATAGGAGGACAAATAAATATAAGAAAACACAATTTATTTCAGGCAACTTTTCAGTGCCCGTTTTGTTCTCTATTCCTTGTGAGCAAATAAGTGTATATACCTACTGCGGACATGTCGTGAAAATAACAGCAATTAGCAGTTTCTAAGTAATCTTGCTTTACAAGTTCATCTTAACTTTACGTCAAATCGTGGTTAAGAGCGAGCTGTATCCTAGTCATTTAAATTTATTCCGTATTGTCTCAATACCTTAATTGCTTCTAATTAATTCTTCTACTTAATACCCTTTATGTTTAATTCATAACTATATCAAACTTACAATTTCCTTCCAAACCCTCAAAGTTTTTGGCGCATTTGTGATCGCCTCAAACTTCCAACAATGTAAGCCACGATACGAAACAATATTCCCAGAACTCTTCCCTGGGGAACGCTTAAGACACCCGGCAGGAAATATTGTATGTTTCTTATTACACAGGTGTAAGGACAGAATTTGACTAACAATATAGGTAAGGATATAATTTAAATGGAAGACTAAAAAGACGATTTTGTACTTTCGTATATACGAGTAGATATGAATATATTTTTGTACACATTCTTTTATTGTCAACGAATTTAGAAATCAATATATTTTTGTGGAACACAGCAGTTTATAATTGTAGAGAAATTTAGACAACTCAACAAACTACAAAAATTAAAATAAGTCAAAGAAATCGCAAATACACAAGATCCTTAAAGGCTAAACATCATCTAAACCGTCGAAACAAGAGAGAAACAACTTGAGGAATTTCCCTAAATTTACGGCGGACGTGCATTTTTTATGAAAGGTCATTAACTCAGCATCATATAAACGAATTATTTCAATTATTCACGAGGAAAAGGCGGATAATTCATCCAGCCTAACCTCTGCGGAGTAAGTGATAGAAGAGACAACGAATAAAATCGTGGAACAAGTACCTACATTAGTTAACAATACAATATACATTGTTTAAAATGACCTTGTCACATACATCGGAAACACGGTCTCATGCACTTGTCGATACTGCTATACTGGTCCAATCTTACTCCTTCTTTTTCGCTATCCACCCAATGCTGAGTGTCGGTCTTTTCCAATGCACGCCATTCCTAATGATCTTGTGCTTTCCTTATTCATTTTTAACAAGGCCGTGAGTTCAGTGCATCGGTGCGCCTTTATACTCTTCTCTAAATATCCACTACATCTGGGTATCACTCAAGTACCCTTTCACTTCAAAGTGGGTTGGGCACTTTATACGATTTCATCATTACGATTTTGGTGACCACGCCCGTAACTTAGATATTAAAGTCAATAGGTATGTTTATGACGTCACACGGATTAAATCTTTAGTTGGCCTTCATCTTTGGATTTAATAATTAACTTTGAACGTTTAGTATCTAATAACATCAGGAGTTTTCTTGAAAATGACGTTTTCTTATCTGATGTTCTGTTCTTTTTTCTCGTACCTTGTGCCATATCTTATTTTGTCTCGCGACGTATTTTTCCGTCTTTCGCGGAAGCGTTCCGGTTGGCGGAATGGCGGGAATTTCTCATCGAGTCCCCAGCAGCCCGTGTTAACCGCTTTTTAACGCACCGCCTAAATTGGACCTCGCGAATTATGAAGGTGAAGATTAATAAAACGAAGGTATTATAACGAACGACAAATTCCGACATTGCTACGACTGTTAATGTTTCAAGGTTTTATCCAACAACCATCATCATTAACTAAACTTACGTCCCACTGCTGGCAACAAGTCTCTTCTAAGGAGAGCCCATAATCCGGACGATTGCTTCTCAATTTAAGACTTTTACTTCTAAGTTACGTACATTTGTGGGTGTTTAGTAGCAATAACTCTCGCAGATGATGAAGGAAAACACCATGTTGAAACCTGCGCGTTAAATACGGTTCACAACCTTTGAAAAACGTCTGAAATGCCAGTATTGGCCCATGTAGCAAGGTGGACTATAGCCTTTATCCATTTCGTAGAAGAAACTCGTGTTTAACAGTGGGACGGCTAATGGATAGACGATGATAAGCATGGATAAATGTCATTATATCACAAACCCAAAAATTGCAGAGTGCCAACAAAATAAAAAAAGAACAATATTCGCAGTATCTTTCGGACAAGCTCATTATAAATTGAAATATGCAACATTTGACGCGCGCGGCAGATAAATATTAATACTTTAGACATAAAACGTGACGTTTGAACACTCCCTACTCCCCGAGGACGGGAGTACGATCACTTTTACAGGAGTATTTTGAAATTTAGCACACTTTATTACATTATGCAACGTAAAAGTAGGAAACGTAGTTCTATAGCATTTAAAGGTTAGCATCAGCCAGGCTCGTTTACGTGAGCGAACCAAAACGTGTCTTAGTTTCTGAAATGAGATTACGCCACTTTATTTGGTCTTGTGCTGTCTCTCGCCAATCATTGGCTTAAAGTTCACGTAAGTTCGCTTCCACAGCGTCACTTCAACTATAGCTGGGAAGAAAACTGGTCTTCTTCCAGTGGGCCGACTCAGATAGACTCCTCACGTTCCGATTCTCTACCATTCTTTCTAAATAACCCACCCAGCGAAGGCTATGTGCACTTTCGTTTAGACTATGAGGTTTGGCTGATTTTTTAAATAATATTAACAAACAAGTCGTGCGCCTGATGGTAAGCTATGCATAACAGTTGTAGTGCCACTCAGAGGTTTAAATCACAAAGACCTGCGGAGCACTGCCACTGCGCCCGTCACCCAGAGACATAAGTTAACAAGTCCCATGTGCCTGTAATTCTTAAAAACCTACCCTTCAAAACAAGAACACGATAATGCAGACATTACATACTGCTTAGCGGCAGAAATAGATAAGGTGGCAGCACTACCCTGGATGAACTTTTAAGGAGCTTTACTGCTATTAAGCTGCAGCTGAGCTGAGCGACGAGTTCTTCTGGTTTCACATTGGTAATTAGCTGATCCAAGGAGTGGAGAGCAATACCCATGATATGCACGATATACTTGATGAATTTAATTTAATTGGTTTTGAGCTGGATGTCTGGTTTGTGCCCCGATTATGTATGATTACGTGTATTCTTAATACATGTCATTATCCAATTTCTTCTTAAAAAGTTGGATATAACGTAGTATAATGGTCAGCTCCAGTCAGTTTGAGTAAGCATGAGACTGGTTGTGCGTGAGTTCTGGTTGACCCGGTGCTGCGTGTAAAATTTACAAGCGAGGAGAAGGAAGGGCGCCTTATACACAACGAAAACAAGTTCCAAGTAGAAATAACCAGTTCTTAGGTTTTCGCGATTGTTACACATAGGTGAAACTATTTTTCCGGATTTAAATCGCGTATATTACATACACAGGTCCTAAGGTCACGGTTGACTGTCATACCCACAGACCAGTCAACCGTGACCATGGGACCTGTAAATGGCCCGAAACGTCGGTTTGTGTGAAAAAACAAATATACGCGATTTAAATCCGGAAAAATAGTTTCAGTTCCTATAGAAATAACTAGATGATTTATTTAAATTTAAAACTATAACATGTTACATGTGTTGCGGTTAATTATAAGGTTACAGTATGAAGAACTAGTTTTTATTTTCTTCCCCGAGTTTACATTACGAGTTTACAGATAACTTTTTGCATTCATCAGTTACACATAAAGGGTTCACTTTAAGTATACTTAGAGCTAATACACTGCACTAAGAGTTTTTGAAAGTACATGAGTGGCACATGAACACGTCACTTATACGTCACTGACCTTGAGGTTACCGGATGCACTTTTAGGTTACATACCAGACCCGCTGCGAAGACAGCGTAGTTTCTACAGGAGCAACGCCAATACTTGTGAATGTCGACCACCCGTGGAGCACATGTCACGTGGTCGTTCACCGCCGAACAAAAGTTACGGCGCTTTTGTCTCAGCCATTTAGTAGATGGCGAAACTCGAAATTACAAGGTACAAAAAATACCCTGCAACAATACAAATTGTTACAGGCTATTCCTTGTTTTCCTTATAAAAGAAGACATTGGGGAACCATGCCCCCAATGGGATAACTCACCGAAAAAGATGCAGAATATGGAACACCTTTCGAGCCGACGTGTCGAACAGAAAAATCAAGCTTCCGCCGAAATCCTCCTAAGAGAGGTTACCAACGAATAGCGCCACAGACAATCCATCGATTCATCCAGATGAAGCTCCCAAGTGTTATTACCCAAACCCGCTAGAATACATGATGATTCCAGGTTTACATATATTACTTTACAGAAAGTACTTGGCAAACTAATTGGCGGCGTTCGACATGGAAATATCAAAGAAAAGCTATAATTTCCATGAAGCTCAACTACAAAAGTAGAATCGAGTTTATTGGTCCGCAGCACTAGTATTCTGCGTTACCATACAAGAAAAATTAGCCATGGTTCGTATTTTCAAAAATATGTCCAAACTAAAGGGTACCCATTCACGATATTGATTTTATAGAAAAATCGTTCACCAACAAGTAATAAAAATGTGAAGGGTTTAAATAATAGATTACATCAACACTAAAGGGGTTCAAATAATTTACCTAATTATTCCTAAACTACAATGTTAAAGTGACATTTTGTACATTAATGGTGAAAAATACTAAGGAGAGAAGAGAAATTTTGTTTTTCTTTCAAATTTACGAGTTCTACCAAAAGAACGTGTTACAGTAGCATTAAACTTCAACATATCATCATTAGATTATTGTAGTTCACTGCTGGGCAGAGACGTCTTCCAATATTCGATTTCATGGTTCTCAGCGTGTCGCATCCATTTCCTGTAGCTGCCTTTCGCAGATCGTCACTCCATTTGACCGTTCCCGACAGAAACCATCATTGTTACCTCATACGTTGCAAATGGTTTAATCTACAAAACCCTCATAACTCTAGTCGGAGACGACGACATAACTTCGTTGACATCCCAGTTACTCAAGTAGTGTGTTTCACTTAGAAATACATTTCTAAACGTTCTCAATGTTTAAACTTGCGGCAAATTTAGTTAAGAAATAATGCCGTGCTTTACTTTAAGTTAAGCTAGACGCTACACCTTGCAAGAGAGAATTCTCATTGGAATTTATTTATTTACTTTATACCAGTGATAGCAGCCTGGTGAGAGAATGGTTACTTCTCAATAGAGAGATCAGCAGTTCAAATCCCTGTAGCGACTTTAATTTTGTTTAGTTTTCGCTAACCGCGAAGAACATGGTGTTAAAAACTGCAAGTCAAAGAAGGTTTACAACCCCTAGAAAACTTGTAAAGGCCTAAACATTCTCCTTACAAGAGAACCGCGCCCAGCATCGGGACGTATAAAAGAATGATGCTAGCTTGTTACCATTAATAAACCAACACTTTTAATCATGCTAATTATACTAATTATATGATATTACAACTCTGATCATTCTATTAGTGCAGTTTAAACAGATCAGGTTCTGACAATGATCCATTAGCTCATCGCGATGAAATCCACTATCAATCACATAGCTTTGATTGACATTTAGACGCAGTTGACGATGAATTAATAGAAATAGAACAGCTTCATAACAATGAACAAAAGGAAAGATAAAACTTATACCCAATTACAAAGCGAGAACAATGAAACACGAGCACTGTACAAAGACAAGCACATTAAAAATACTAATGCAATTTTTCGAATATATCTATGCTATTTAGATGCTAGAAGAACTTTCCCGATCGTAGAACCCATTTATTGAACTAACCGACTGAAATGCTATAAAAGTCCACTTCAAGGTAATAATGTAACTTATTAGCATCTGAACCTACAGAGCACTATAATTGCAACAACAATGTTAAGTAATGAATCATGTTGTGATTGATTCAATTGTAATCTTTTTTTTTCGGCGTTATAACCACGGCCCTCGACGCTCTCATAATAAATGTCAAGAAATTCACGTTACTTCATCATTGACTTACAATTATATGGACGTCGGGTCTGCGCTAAAAAGTGTCCGAACTTATAGGGCGTTAAAATCGTATACAGAGCGTCATTCACGCTTTAGTCTTCGTTTGTTCGACTGA
>NW_020653856.1:886609-891442 GCF_003589595.1 Hyposmocoma kahamanoa
TGGGACATTTTTTTCGTGGTTTTTGTATTAGACCCGTCGTCCATTTATTTGTAAGTCAATGTACTTCATAGCAAAATTCAACCGATACACAGGCATGAAACTTATGTCTACTATATCCTCCTTACAACATGCTTTAAATAAACAAGCAAAACATATAATAGCACTTTGTGTACGAAGGTTTACGTTTTCTCAAACTTTAAATATAAGCACTATAAAGGTCTTAGCAAACTAGAGGTGTAAAGTCCGCGATAGCGGAATTTTACGCTCGGCAAGCAGAATTATGAAATGCTCACAGCGCTGTAATGAAGCCTGGCTACGCTTAATGAGCTAATGTTGTTATTTACGATGGTGTTATTATATTTAACTGAAATATTTAAAACAAGAAAACAACCTCTGGAGACAACAAAATTTTAACTGGTGACATTTGCCTAGAAGACGGACGATGGACCAAAGCCGTCACAGAACGGTGGACGAGAGGAGCAAAAAGACCTGTGGGCAGACTACCTGTAGTTCACACCAATATTGTCAGATTTATTCATCGTGCTGGATGCGGATGGCCGACCACAGTAAAAACTATCGCAATAAAGAAAAGAATACCCAGAAGTGGGCTGAATATAATGATGATAATGATTACTATTTTCAATATACCAAACTTAATCAATGACACAGCTTTATGCCTTTCGCAGAAGAATCTCTAAGTCTCTGGAGGCCACAGACAAAAGTCCTCGCTAAAGAACTTTCAATTCGCCTCGTTAAAGCCTCCAGTAACCAGAGAGCTGATAGAATAAGTTTAGCTATCTATACGGGACGTGGCTAACTTTCTGTGCATGATATTTTTAAAACGTTTACAGATTCAGGCGTTACTTTACGGAAATTTAACTACTAATGAAAATGAAAGTGTTTCTTCGACCGTATTTTTGGCTGTGATTGCATTTGTCTTATTTATTTTATTAATTTCATGCGGAGGGAGGGTAGTAAATTTACTGCGGGAAAAAGTGCTCCAAAACAAGCGCAGCTATTTTCCTTCACTGGGTTCGTGGACTAGCAAGATAATTTACTTTCAGTTTTATTTCTATTGTTCTCGTTTTCTTCCATATTTAGAACACCATTTAATGAGCATCGCTTCGACTTTAATTTGTATGAAAAACTAATTGCTGTTCTCTGGAGTCGAAAATTAATTTCTTGCTCGTTTGTTTTCACGACAACTATTTGCGGGTCTTAATTTGTTCCATCCCCGAATATATATTGTACTCCTTGTACTCATTGAGTTGTGTTTACCCTTATACGCTCCTACGTCCTTTGACAGCCCTGCGAGCGCGCTGCATGCAAACTAAGATATGATCCTATTTCGGATATTAAGTGATGAACTCAATGATATTGAGTTGAATATCTTGAAACTAATATCAAGTGTCGTGGATTTTCAGTCTCCCTTTAATTATTAGTATGAAAATTACACGGACCCGAAAGCTCGTAAATTTTCATAAAAATCAGGGTCCAATTTAACTACTTTATCATTTATCAACAATACTTTAAAGATTGGGAACTCGAACTAAAAACTAAATATAGGCTAGTACTATTCTCATTGATTTATTGACAATTGGCTATATAGCCTAAAAAGGTAATAAATAATTATGAAACTGAAAATATAATAAAACTTGAACGAAATTTCTTAAAAATGTAACAAAATGTAAAAAACTTAGTCACGGAGTAAGTTTTTTTGAATTGCTTATAATATACAAATAAGACAACCCTTTGCACGGCAAATGGCACATCATGATACGATTTTACTATGAAAGAAAAAGTGAACGTATTTCGAATGGGGAACGTAAACTGCATGGATAGTGAATTGTTTTTGTGAGGTCATAGTACGAATTTGACAGGCAATCGAACTTACAGGCTTAAATAGGATTGCTCTAAGAGCTTATAGTTGGCCCCCAGGGCAGGTCTTTGCGGGTTAAACATTTCAAACTTTCAAAATTTCTTGTAAATGCCAGTTTTTGTTTAATTATCTATTAACGAAACATAATGCTGTTATTTATGTAATATATTTATGACCTTCTTGTTATTTAATTATTGAATAAGGTTATTCTTTAGCTGTCACTGCTTCTTTAGTTAACACAGCTACTCTGAAATATCGAAATTCGACTTTATTAATATTGTTTCCTTCGAGAATGCAAGTCGAAACCTCTGACGTTACGACGAACAAAAGAGACCGTTCATCATTCACCTACTTCTGAAGCAATAACAACACAACACCTGAATTATATCCCCAATTGAGTGCCGGGAACACATGTGGGACAAATGCAAGACAATTCTCGCCATCGTCCGGGACGTCCCGTGTAAATCATCCGCATTTTCGATAAACAAAAGATACGACAAATCACCTACTATTGCCCGGTTATGGACAGAACGTAGGGTTTGGGCTACAGATTGTCCTTTTTTTCTTGAACGTTTTTCTGTTTTTGGATTAGGTTTGTTTTTCTTTTTTTGTCGATGTATATTATTTTTAACCGACTTCAAAAAAGGAGGAGGTTCTCAATTCGTCTGTATGTTCTTTTTTTTGTATGTATGTTACGCGATAACTCCGGTATTTGTGAACCGATTTTCATAATTCTTTTTTTGTTGGAAAGGGGTACTTTCATAGTGGTCCCATTTCATTTTCAAGAAAATCATCCACCTCGAAGGGTGGCTGTTCACGCATTATGATTCATTTTCGTAAATAGCGCCTAACATTAATTTAGGAGCAATTACTTTAATGGTTGATTTTGCTATTTCTCCAATTCAAGGCGTTTATCTCTGAATATACTTTGAGTAGTGTCGTAGTGAGAACCTATTTTTATAATCTCCAGTGTCAAGTCCTGTATAGTGGCGAACTAGGGGATATGTCAATAAAACTTAGGAAATAGACGTAATTCCACGTACTTTTGAGGTCGGTTTTTTTAGTACTCTGTACTGAGATTATGTTCTACTTTGTTTTCTTATAATAACATTGTATTTGCTAGTAAATTTTAGTTAAATCCGTTTCGTAAATTGGTCAGAGAGCTCATCGAATATCTTCCCAGACTTACAATGAATGTATTATACACAACCCACTGTAAATAAACTCGAAACTCTCAAGATCAAACGCTAACTTCCCGCAGCTCTGAGTATGGAGTATGGAGCTAACACAAAGTAAAAGGATCATAGAAGGCGCGAGTGCCCGCAACTGGGCTAAGGGCTTTCCACCTTACGCCAATAGAGATGAGACACGTTATCGATGTTTTATCGACATTTTATTTTCCTTAATACACGTTTTGTCTATCTCAGACACCAGTCTCCTACTATACTAAAACTGCTACTGTAATACATAGGGCGCATTATAAGTTTCTGGAACTGTCCACTTACATAAACAATATTTAATAACCTAACCTCCGATTAAAAAACCGACCTCAAAAGTCATTCATCCCCTAGTTTGCCACCCTTAGAGGTGGAATATTTTCTTGAAATTTAAATGGGACCACATCTGAGGTACCTTCTTTCCAACAACAAAAAATCATCACAATTGGTTCTCAAATGGCGGAGTTATCGCGTAACATATAGATAAAAAAACATACAGACGAATTGAGAACCTCCTCCTTTTTTTGAAGTCGGTTAACAAGTAATTAACAACATTAGAAAATGGAACTCTTTGGCTATAGAATACAGTTTGTTTCATCTGACTGTCACTTGTTTTTACATTATGGCGTCATTTTAGAAATTGGTTGTCTACATCACCATGGATTTAACTCGTGAAAATTTTTGTAGTATGATTTTCTATGACTTCAGCTCAACGGAGCTTCCCTCGACTTCAAACTGCTTTTGGCGATGAAGCACCATGCAAGTCGACTATTTATAGCTGGTTTGCACAATTCAAACTCGGTCGTGTGAATCTTAGTGACGAATTGCGTGATGGTCGCGCGTCTACTGCTGTGAACAACAAAAACATCGATGCTGTGCGCCGTATGATCAAAACAGACAGGCATGTGACATACCATGAGATTCGGGCATCTTTAGGCATAGCATGAGGCTCAAAAAACGGATCGCGTCACTTGATGCAATGCCTTGCTTACTAGATTCAACGAAGGGGCATCAAATTTGGCGTTGGACATAGTAAGAAGTGACGAAACATGGATTTATAGTTACAATCCCAAAACAAAGCAGCAATCGAGCGTATGGGTCTTTCGCGATGAGCCGAAACCAACCAAAGTGGCGCGCGTGCAAAGTGCCTCTAAGCGGATGATTGCTTCTTTTTTTAATAAAACTGGACACATGGCTACTGTTGCTTTGAAGAACCGTTGTACCGTGCATATGTACACGACCATTTGTTTGCCGGAAGTTATTTACAAACTCCTTAAAAATAACATAACGATAACATAAACGATGATGATACGGATCTTGCACCACGATAATGCCAGTTCTCACACGGCCAGACAAACAAATGAATTTTTGAAGGTGAACAACGTTGACCTTGTGAGCCATCCCGCATACAGTCCCGACCTGGCACCTCGTGACTTTTATTTATTTCCAAAAATTAAGAACCAGTTACGCGGTCAACGATTTTCATCGCCTGAAGAGGCTGTCGAGCGGCATGAAAAATATGTTTCAGACATTGTCACGGAGGAGTAGCATAAATGTTTTCAAAATTGGTTCATTCGTATGAAAAAGTGCATTAACGCTAACGGATAATAATAGGGGTTAAAGTATGAAATTGCCGATTTGTACTGAAAATCTAAATTGTTTATTTTTTAAATTTTTAACAAATTTATTTAATCAAAATAGTTGCCATTATTATCTATACATTGCTGCCATCTAATG
>NW_020653856.1:891842-925325 GCF_003589595.1 Hyposmocoma kahamanoa
TTGAATAACAAAAACAATTGAAAGTCGATATTCAAATGTTTCAAATTAAAAAAAAAAAATCACAGAAACCATTTGAAAAAAGTTTCATTCGAAAACCTCAAACCATGAAGATTCTATGAAAATTCAAAGAACCTATTGCAATAAAACGGCAATTTCATACTTTAACCCCTAATATTTTGAGAAAACAATAAATTCACTTCTCCATACCATACCATTTATAGTATTTTTTCATATTCATTCCGGAAACTTATAGTGCGCCCCGCGTATTTTTACAAATACGTGGGGCGCGCTGTTCTTTTGCTATTCTGTTCTATTGCTTATGCAATAGAACAGAATAGCATTCAATACGCAAACAAAAGAGAACGTCAAAGTGAGTAGCAAAAAGGTCAAAGACCTGGCTAGAAATCACGAGGAATAGAGGATAATAAATTAATTTCTAATTATAGTTGTACTTGTAATGTACCTACTGCACCAGTTGTCACAACAGCGGCAACGATATGAATATGCATAAGTCTAAATGCAAAATAGTTACATATCGTTCTTTCTTTTTAACCGACTTTGAAAAAGGAAAAGGTTCCCAATTCGACCGTATTTTTTTCTTTATGTATGTTATGCGATTTGGCTTTTAATCAGGCATCTATTTCCTTCTGCAACTTGCTGCTATACTAATCCAAATAGTGATATATAGAGAGGTATATCGATAAATCCCGATGTTAGTATTCATATAATTCCAGCACTAAAGTTGCAAAGTAATATACGAGCATTTTGCTCTGCACTAGCTCACAGGATAACCTGAACTAGATTGTCGACTCATTTTACCTCACCTGTTATGAGTAATAACCGGCCAGTAACTTGTCTAGGTTGGCCGTGTTAAAACGCTTTCACAAACATGAAACCTGTGGATTTTGGCGAGATTTTTAGTGCACTAGAGAACAACTGTAACATTATTTGTAAACTTAGTTTAACGCGTAAATGTTTGGAACTTTATGAATTTGAACTTAATTTTTAATTTAACGATTACTTCTCAATTGAGATGTCGACCATTCGAATCGCTGTCGCATGTTACCTATGACTTAAGTTTCTAATACACATAGTAGCGATATTTTAGTTCGTCCAGGGCAGTACTGCCACCTTACCGATTTCTGACGACAAGAAGTAACGTGAGCATTACTGCGTTTCGGTTTTGAAGGGTAAGGCTGCTAACAATTTGACAGCATGTTTGCAGTTAATGTGTGAGGTCGTGTGATGAAATTACAAGCACATGCGGCTTGTCAACTTATGTCTCAGGGTGTCGGGCGCAGTGGCAGTCCCCTCAGATCTTTGCGATTTAAAGCTCTGAGCGGTGATGCAACTGCAGTGTCAGGCGTGTCGCCTACCACATAGATAAAAATCACGAAATTACCTCTAATTTTCACATATTTTCAATTTATCCTCGAAATGCTACAGGTTATTAGGACAAAAATTAGATAATTAATTATATTTATGCATAATCGACAACTGTCCCTACGAACGAATTTGGTACTTTTATTGCGCAAAACTCAACATCTCATGTCGCATGTGACGCAAACTTCAGGCATATATTTGTTTCACAAATTTGGGCGGAGTCAACGTCAAAACTTTTTTGGCATGAGAGCTCTTAATACAAAGATCGAACACTCAGAAAAAATTCCGACAACGGACGTCTTCTAGCAGACCGTGCCATACGCTATACCAACTAAGCCATGGAACGAACCTTTCCGTGTACCTTTGCAGCTACCAGCCATGGCTAGAGATATAGTACATTACAGTCAACAACTTCAGTGTATACATACATACATACACGACAAGAACATTCACAGCAACTACATGTTCCAAACAAAAGACTATCAATAGTGATAGTGTTTTGTTGTAATGTTGAATTTTGTCAAAGAGTATCAGTACCGCAGTACCGTGGACAGACGTGACAGTTTATACCTATTGGGAATGAGCTAGGCAGGCAGATAATATTGAGTGTTTACCAATGATATTTACCCATAGTTGGGGAATTAACGTAACGCCCCTGACAAAGTCGCTATTAGTTGCACAATACATTTTATTTCGCTGCACAGAGGCATTTCACTTTCTACTTTTAGTTATTATAAATAGAAATAAAAGACAGTCGACTTGTAGAAATTATTGACGTTATTTTATGTACTTTTCCTTGAGAAAATAAATTTTTCTTAAACTGTTTAATCATTTTTTTTGATACTAAGTGACAGGACGAACAAGTCGTACACCTGATGGTAAGCGACAGGGCTGTCCATAACAGTTGTAGTGCCACTGCACTGTACACTGTGGCACTGCAACTGTGCCACTCAGAGCTTTAAATCTTAAAGATCTGAGAGGCCTACCACCGCGCCCGTCACCCTGAAACATAAGTTGACAAGTCCAATGTGCCTGTAATTTCACCAGCACCCTTACCCTTCAAAACCGGAACACAGTAATGCTGGCATTACTGCTTGGCAGCAGAAATAGGTAAGGTGGCTGTACTTCCCTGGACGAACTCTTCCACAAGAAGCTCTACTGCTACTAATAATATCCCTACTCTGTTATTGCGTAGTCAGAACACTCTGTAGATTATTAATCTATGATACTGAAGTGAACACAGAGTGCGTATGGAACGCTGCATGTATGTAGTACGACAGTACAGAGATATCGTTGATTACAATATACTTCATTCTACGCAGAAATCTAGGCACCAGCTAGTTATTATAAAGATTATAATATTTAAAAAGATATAGAATCTATGAAACTTAATCAAAAAGCAATAAACGTATTGACAGTACAAGTTAGTGAATTTCTCGTCTATTTATTAGCAGTACGAGACTCCTCTATCACACGGACAGGCAATTTGCTCTCTTTGTTGAACAATCGAGTATGGATGGTGATAAAAAACATTCATTCCTTTCCAGGCTTAATAGAAAATGCGTATCTATCTCTGTGCTTTCGGAAATAAATGAGCTAACAAATTACTTTCATTTAGCAGAGAGCTTAGAATCTTTCGCGAAACGTGTCTCTCGACTGAGACACTTAATCAAATTGAATTTACATTTATGCTTTTTGCGTTGCATCGAATTAAATAGAGATTTAAGAGGTAGATCATGTCATGATAAATAAATAGATTACGCGACCTCTAAAGCCAGGACGTTATGACCAATTTCATTTAAAAGCTTATAAAATTACCGCAAAAATTTTTTTGTTCTCCTGTACTTTAATCAATTATATTTTCACAAAACATATCACAAAAACACTCTTTAGTTGTGAACCAAAATTCTATTGTCTATGTTACTCGCTACCAATCTGAACAATTTTAAAAAAGAACGTCGTATGTTTGCTACAAAATAACGACATTATATTTGTGAAATTATTAAAATTAAAATTATTTTATAAAATAATATCACAAAATGTTACGTAACAGGTACAGGGTCAAGAGCACGTCAAGCTTGACACTTAAGATTTAAATACAATTCTATGCCGCTTACGATAAGAACGGTCCAGAATACAAATTGTCAAGCTTGACGTGCTCTTGACTGTACAAAGGCATTAGTAACTATTTGGCAAAAAAAGACTACTTATAAGCAATAATATAAAATATCAAATATGACGGTAGTCAAACGCTCTACTGCCTCATGATTGGTTAAAATATACGTAGGTACTTGGCCAACCACGGACACTTCTTTTCTAACTAATTTGGTTTTTTGTTTTGTGGCGTTTCTTTGGCTATTGTTTAAGTTTAAATATTATATTTTATATTTAAATTTACTCGTAGAAAAGGTATTGTATGTAAGTATTACATAATTAGGTCTTAAAATCTTGTACCTATTACTTAGGACGTTCGGCAAACTCTCGTGGCCTAAACACGGTACTCGACTTTGCGAACCCTGATTATGCCACAATTGCATAAAATACTATTGCGCCAAATGTTTACAATAATTTACCGAAAGTAAGACAAAAACCTTATACCATATAAAAAAAACATTTAATACACTATGCAGTGTCTGAATTATCAAATGACAAATCCTGAAAATGTTTTGACATTTCTATATTTATTTTGACGTTATTCAGATTACCATTATTAAGGCGGCTAACCACCCACGGCTCGTTTTTAGAGATTGAAAAATAATGAAACATGAAATTTTTAGGATTTTCTTCTTCAAGCCCCTGTAGCTCTACTATCAAGTGTCTTGACACTATATGTAGCACGTACCGACGTAAAGAAAAAACGATATTAAAAACACTCACCCGCTTATTATCTCGAAACTTCAGCCACCCGCTAATCACACTGTTATCCACATCATCCTCTTCCATCTCCCCTCTTCGCATCGGCAGCGGCGACCCTCCCGGACTGTCCACCTCCCGCCTTCTCATCACCGGCGTACATTGCTGAGACAATCTACCCTCGTTGATGACGTCACTACGTCTTCCAAGTACAGGCGTCGCGTGCGCGGAGCCTAAGATCTTTCGAGCTAAGAATGGACTATCCCACATTTTCTTCTTAGTGTTATTACACTCGTGGAGACATAATGCGTCGAAGTTTGCTAGTTCGACGGAAACTCTTGTTTGTAAGCCGCTGGGATGTGTGGTTAGGATTGTCTGTTTTGCGATGCTGCAGTGGTGATGGAGCTCGTCGTGACACTCCATTTTTAGCTAGGGAGGCGCCATCTGAAACAAAAGTAAAAGAAATTTGTAATTAATGAAATAAGGGATTTCACATGGGGTTAAGCAACACGCTTGTCCGTAATAGTCGCTGCCACTCAGAGCTTTAAATCGCAAGGATCTGAGGGGCACTGCCGCTGTGTGCGTTACTCTCAGACATAAGTTGACAAGCCCTATGTACCTGTAATTTCACCAGCACCCTTACCCTTCAAAACCGGAACGCAGTAACCCTCACGTTACTGCTTGGCGGCAGAAATTGGTAAGGTGGCAGTAATTTCCTGAACGAACTTCCACAAGAAGCTCTAAGAAAAAATCTAGGCTGGCTTTAACAGAACGAAAACCTTTTAAGTAAGCTTCAGACGCAGTTAGTTTTAAATTTGAGTTTGTTTTCTTCTATGGTAATAATTGTTTTTTTTTAATTTCATTTATTGCTTTTGCTTTTTCTTTCTCCCGTTTTATATTATGACGTTGCAATAAATGCCTTCTATTTCATTCTATTAAATTTTTTGTTCGCTTTCTACAGTCTAAAATACTATCTTGAAAATAGAACAAAGTCAGTCGACATTGGGTAATAAAATTACGGAGTTGTAATGGCGCAATTATAAGCCTTTATATCGTTCCAAATTGCCTGCGGAGAAGGGTTGTAACTCTGGAATTCAGCGTTTTAATTAAGTATTCAATAGGGTCATAAAAATTAAATGGGTCGTCTGAATAACCTTTTAAAGCTAAGCAATACCGTGCCAATGAATAATAAATAATGATGATTAACGTAACACATAGGAAATTAAACTATCGGGTCAAAATTGCGTATATTTGTTTATTCGGACAGAAACCTTGGGACTAGGGCACGCAAACCGGTTACTCGGTTAACCGAAAAAACCGTCCATTTTGGAAATCGGTTTTTCGGGATTTCCGGTTTTGTCTTATAAGTATGAAAATTTAAATTCGTAACTCATAATATTATTGTATCTTGATTAATAATGATAAATAAGTAAAAAAAAAGTCTAGGAACTCGGGTACCTGACTAATGCGCAGCGACACCATCCGCATGATGGGTGCAGGTAACCTTTGTATGCTAAGTGGTGTGTGCACCATTACTCGTGCACACACCACTCATATGCTCTAAATATTTATTTTAAAATATTAATGTTGATTTATTTTTTACTATAATTCGAGAAGTCATTGAAACTGCGAATTCTATAAATAATAAAAATAATCTACAAAACACTAAATTAATGTTCTTTTTAGTTTTCCGATACTATTAAAAACTTATTAGGAGACCATAGAAAAATGTCCAAAAAAACTTGCAACTGGGTGACCGGAAATTAAAAACAGGAAAACCCGGTTTTCAAAATCATTCGGTTTTTACATGCCCTACATGCAAAGGCCTTGAAACGTTGGTTTCTTTGAAAAAGCAAATATATGATATATAGATCCAACAACCAGTTTAATTTCCCGTGTATTACGTGATACACTTTTTTCGGCAAACTCATTGAACATAATAGTACTTCATTGGACCCCTTTAAGACTTCATTGGGCCCCACTGTTCAATTCATATACAATAGAGACATAATCTGCTTAGCTAACACACAGAACACAAACCCACCATCTGTCAATTCACGTCCATCAGCTCGCTAGCCAGCCAACTACATACGGCAGATCAGCATCAGGAAAGATCACCACGCTTATGTATTTGTCTGTGTTTATTTCAAGATTTTACTTTTAAACAAATAATTTTTGAGATATGGTTGTTTAGATTCCGGTAGTATTATTAGTTAAGATGCTCTTATTGAAGTCTCATTTCGGTGGTAAGGGTTGATGGACCGTGCGAGCCTTAAACAGGCTTTCATTGTAATAATTTTGGAGGGTCACAGATCGCCCATTTATTATACAGTGGCTAAGAAACCAGCGGAACAATAAAGCGACAAGCAAAGCGAAAGCGATGGCAAAAACTGAACTAAGCCAAGCGGAAAAATTAAAGGCTGTATTAATCCATGTTATTACGAGAATCACTAAGAACTCGATAACCAATCATTATTTATTTTCACAAACATATTTGTTTATTTGTTTCCTGCCTACCTTAGCTTTGCAGGATTTAATAAAATACAATTAAGGATTTTAGAAACAAAATTGCTTCTCTTCAATACAACTACGTAACAGTAGGGTACAGAGGGTCGATGTTAACGGTGCGAGATTGTCAGGATCTGCAATTAGCATGGGTGTCCCTCAATGTTCAATTCTAGGCCCATTTTTGTTTTTAGTTTATATTAATGACTTACCTAGCCTTATGGAGGGTATAAAACATGAGATAGTATTGTTTGCTGATGATACTTCCTTATTATTTAAAGTTAAAAGGCACCAATGTTCCTACGACGATGTGAACAATGCTATATCTAAAGTAGTTGATTGGTTTGCTGTTAATAACCTACTTCTTAATGAGAAAAAAACAAATTGTGTGAAATTTACATTACCCAATGTTAGAGAGACGGTTACAAACATGTTAGTTAGAAACGAAAAATTGAATCTTGTGGATACAGTTGTATTTCTAGGTATAACGTTAGATGCTAAATTGCAATGGGGTCCCCATATAAGTAAGTTATCAAAACGGCTCGACTCTGCAGTGTACGCGATTAAAAAAATAAGGAAACTTTCAGACGTCGAAACCGCTAGATTGGTTTACTTCAGCTACTTTCACAGTCTAATGACATACGGCATTTTGCTTTGGGGTAATGCCGCCGATATCAATAGAATCTTTGTCCTGCAGAAACGTGCAGTTAGGGCAATTTACAATCTGGGCCCCAAAGTATCTTTGAGAGATAAGTTTAAGGAATACATAAACATTCTTATACTAGCCTCACAGTACATTTATGAAAATGTAATTTATGTTAAAAGGAATAGTAATTTATTTATGAAAAATAGTGACAGACATAACATTAATACGAGGAATAGAAATAAACTAGCTTTTCTTGATAGTCGTCTTCACAAAGTCAAAAAATCATTTAAGGGGCAATGTATACGCTTCTATAACAAGATTCCGGTTGATATACGAAATTTGCCTTTCACGAGGTTTAAAACTATAGTGAAACAAAAACTTTATACTAAAGGTTATTATACAACTTATGCGTACTTGGATGACAAAAATCCGTGGTAGTAACCCGTTTAGCTCTTGGAGGTAGTCTCGATCTCTGATGTTTCAAATATAAAAAAAAATATTGTAAATGTTATTTACAAAGGGCAACCCCTAGAGTTTCTTGCTCATTCTTCTCAGGCCTTACGAATGAGCGGTAGAGTTTAACCATTGTGACGATTTCAAGTGTAATAATGCTTACCCATGAAATAAAGATTATTTTGAATTTGAATTTGAATTTAACAGTAGAAACAGTATTCTGAAAATGATTACCGAAATGCGGGGGCCTCAAATGAGGTGTCTAATGGATCTTACTAGATCCAAGTATCAAATAATATACTAAACATAGTTTATAAGCATGTTACTAACTATTAAGAGACACCTAAATAACGGGTAAAGTCCGACCATTATAGCACAGTACGGCACTTATTGAGACGAAAAGAACACAAGCGATTATTATCGCTTTTGCATTGGCCTAAATACCTCACTCCTTGCCTTAAGGGGGTGAGATTCTTAATCTCCGAAAATAGTCGAATGAAGGCCGAATAAACGGAATGTTGGCTCACGAATTACACTCTAATGAAGTTCGAAGCCTTATGATGGCATTTATTTTATTGTGCGAAATTACGTCCTGGTTCTCAATGGATTATTTGAATTTTTCACTACTTCATTTTGTTGTTATTATACATTTTTTTAAAGGGTTTGATGTACTATATTTTAATATAAGTCTAGATTATTTCAGATAATCAACATGCTTGAAAAGAAGACTGCGTTAGGTTATTCAGACGTTTGATACAGAAGCATGCAAAGTTTTTTACTACCCCTCAGAGAATATTTTACCGTCGTTCCCCGAAGAAAAAGAGAGGACAAAATAACATCTCGTGTTTCACAAAATAATTATGTATTTTTAAAAACAATGTGACTCCAGAGACGTCATCTCGACGTTTTCAAACCCTCACGAGTAGGGGGATGCAAATGTTTAGATTTTTACATAGCAACATGCATAACTATCTTGCCATAACAATCCACAACCACGACTAATATAATACATCAACAACATTTTCACTTAATTTTAAACAAACGAAATACCTTACATTTGTTTTATGATAGCAAGTGACGGGACGAACAAGTCGTGCGCCTGATAGTAAGCAACACGCCTGTCCATAACAGTTGCAGTGACACTCAGAGCTTTAAATCGCAAAGACCTTAAGGTGCACTGCCACTGCGTCCATCACCCAGAGACATAAAGTGACAAGTCACATGTGCCTGTAATTCCAGCCCCAATTTTCACCACTCATTAAAAAAAATAGTAAAAACAGATAATAATAAAAAATAGCAAAAATTTTACCATCATCTATTTTATCTGACAACTTAGCCACGCAACACGTACTTTTACAAAACGCCTGACTGTTTTATCTGACAAAGCAAACTGTCAATGCCGAGTTTCCTTGTCACAATAATAACCTAATGTTTCTTTCTGTCTGTTGAAAAAACAACCAGGTTTGGCATCGCTTCAATTACGAGAATTATGTGACAGGTCAATTCGATCAAGATAAAATTACGGTAGAGAAATTGTAAAAGCACAAGGTGCTTTCGAGAAAGTCTTTTCGATTAGTAAAGATTAAAGATGTGTTAAAGCTTTAAGATAAGAATTAGTAAAAATAATTGTTCGGGTTTTAACACGGGAGAAAATAAAAATCAGTTTTCGCTGCTAAAACACACCGAAACAATAAAGAACGCCTTACAATTTAGGCAAAGCAAACTGGTCATTAGAATCATAGCTCTTAACGGAATTTAGGCACTATAATTGTTCGTAAATATATTATGTGAACTGTCTTTCAGTATTTTGCATTGGGACAAAATATGGATAAGCTTGTAATATGCCGCCGGATCGCGATATAATTTCACCTGCATTTTTTTCTAACTTTTGTACGAGAAGCCGTCCGCCAGGACTGTCTCGACTACGTTCTATGCTGGGTGCTTTTTCTATATGCACTTCCGCGACAAAGAAAATACCTAATCTTGTAATTTTTTTATTGACTGTTATATGAAGTTGTGGTGTCTGCTTAATACTGACGGTGGACAAAATAGTAGGCACTAATGCAAAGGGCCGCAGTGACGTTATCCACCATCTCATACGACGGGGAGCCGAATACATGATTACAGATAGGTGGGCTTTAGATGGATATCCGCGACCAGTAACAACACTATTTTATATTTTGTCCGACCACCCAAAAAATATAATCCCCTTATACAGAAATATCGAAATCACAGTGATTAGGTATTAAGACTTAACTTTAGTCAACAATACGATACTGATTAAATTTTTATTGAATTGATATTCAATTATTTTTTGTGAAATTACTCCACTAGTTTGTTATAATTATTAATACAAAGATCGAACACTCAGAAAAAATTTCTTCGATCCGGTCGGATTCGAACCGACGTCTTCTTGCATACCGTGCCAGACGCTATACCAACTAAGCCACGGAACGAACCAACGGACCTCACGAATTTCTCTATGTGCTTGCGTCGTGTCTTTGTACTTTGGTCTTTCAACGACTTTTTAGTCGTAGCGCCATCTATGAGAAATCTATTAAAGATTTATCACCCAGTTAGTACCTTTACAGCTACCAGTCCTGGCGAGAGATGTCGCTATTCACTGTATTAATTAAATTTTTATTGAATTGATATTAAATTATTTTTTGTGAAATTACTCCACTAGTTTGTTATAATTATTAATACAAAGATCGAACACTCAGAAAAAATACTCAGAAAAAATTCCTTCGATCCGGTCGGATTCGAACCGACGTCTTCTTGCATACCGTGCCAGACGCTATACCAACTAAGCCACGGAACGAACCAACGGACCTCACGAATTTTTCTATGTGCTTGGGTCGTGTCTTTGTACTTGGTCTTTCAACTTTTTCTGAGTGTTCGATCTTTGTATTAATAATTAATACGATACTGAACTTAAAATCGTGAACAGTTCACTATTTGTATGCAATAATATTTAAATAAAGCAGTGATACCACAAGTGTGACATCGTTCCATCATTGGTAATTACTAATTAGATTTGTTTTTGTTGAAAAATGACAACAGCCAACGGCGACTCAGAGCTTTAAATTGCAAATATCAGACGGGCACTACCATTGCGCCCGTCATCCTGAGACATAAGTTGACAAGTTCTATGTACATGTAATTTCACCAGCACCCTTCAAAACCGGAACACAGTAATAATGACATTACAGCTTGACGGCAGATATAGATAATAAGGAACTCTTTCACAAGGAGTTGTACTGCTTAATGCTTTCAGTAATTTTCTGTGATTATCGATGTTCTCGTTTCTTTATTTTTGTTGTTAAGCCTTTATTGGTCTGATATTAGTGATTTAACTAAACTTTTTTTTAGCTCCGCTCTAGAGTAACCCTATATCACGAGTGACATAGACAACCACAAATTATCAAACTCACGAGAATAATAAATGTAGGCCATATAATATTTCTCCCGGCCCGAAAACGGACGGACCTAATTTTAGTAATTTTTCTGAATCTCTGAAAAACGAGTTACTCATTTAATCTGAAAGATCATTAACATTTATGTATAGGTTAATGTTTGTTACAGACAGCTAAACAAATTCCTCTTGCCAAATATATTTTAAAATAATAGAGAAGAAATAATTTCATAATATATTTGATTAAGGACTGTTTTCCCAGAACTAGCTCACATACATTTTGTATTATTTTGAGTTAAAAAATTTCTTTTAATTGTTTCTCACAACATTCTAACGACTGTTTTATTAACTTGTAGATAATCATATCTTACATTCAGTAATAGTATAATCTTGAACATATTTTGAGTTACAATATATAATTGCATCATCGTAAACAATCGTAAGACGCCTACTGACCCTTTCATTAGAGTACCACAAGGTACGATATTGGGGCTCAACTATCAAAGGGTTTCAAAATGTACATTGTTTTGACATTTCTCGTTGAAAATCAGCCTGACATTTTAGATAGTATTTAATGGCTACTCACCAGGTCAACAGTGCACCAATGGCGAGACCGCTATAATTGGATCTTCCAGCTCGATTTATGTATCCTACACTTTGCCACTTCAACTGGTTATAATAAGTGTTAGTGCTTCGTTGACTCCGATTCTAACATGGATATTAAAAGGGTCATTAAAAACACGGTAAAACAACAAGAAACAAACTCTTCATAATTCTAAGCTACCAACATTATGAGCAATCAAATATCTAAATTATTAAAGAACAAGTCTTTCCAACCCTCTTTAACAACCCAATGGAGACTTAAGAAGTCAAACCGAATAAATTATTTACAACAGTTAACATGTCATTACATTAACGACAGTAATTTTGTTTCCCTTTGTGCTTTCAGCCGCTCGCTGTTACATTGCCCGCTGTTGGATGTAACAAAGTTAAAATGTTATTTTTTTATTGTTAAATAAGTATACTTTGACAGATAAATGTAGTAATTCTTTTTTAATCAAACAAAGGCTTTAAGGAATGTAAAGACAATTTTCATTGCGACCAGTAACTTTACTTTTCCTCTTCTTGTGGTTCCTCTCTTATCATAGATTGGACAACATCATGAGAATCTTGACTTTAGAGGCTGCCCTTCTAAAGGCCGAGGTGGTGCTGCAACCGGACCATTCCCTCAAACTTTTCAACCAGGAGTTTGCCTTGCAAAGTACGACGACTTCTTACACTTAATGGTGTTCATAAGTTTCACTTTTTTCTTCAAATTGTCAAGTACTTCACTTTCATTAAGATTAAATTCACACGCATTCTCTAGTTCACTTTCGAATGAAGATTGATCTGCGTGCCATCGATATTAACCCCAAATTAACTCTTGTCCCCACATGACCATGAAAAGTTAGGTGCAAATACCATGGAGTGGTCCTAAAATGGTCATTAGAGCAACTAAATCAATAATGCCTAATACTGTAACCAAAACTTCAGCAATCTTTATTCTCAACTAGAGCCTGTCTTCACTTACTACTTGGAGTAAGTCTTCTATAGTTTGTGGCATGCATCATGATTTTGCGCTTGCCTCACCCATTTACCGCCCGCGACTTCGACGATGTAAAACGTTCCACACTTCTGTAACTACTTCTTGGTCACCATTCGGATGTCTTTTTACTCCGTCTGTCATTACTTCTTACAATATATCCTGCCCAGCTCCATTTTAAGCTCCGTTATCCAATCTCCTGTATTTTGGACTTTAGTTCGGAATTTAGAATATGTTACTAAAGGAAATTAATAAACTCACTCACTACCAAACTAAAGACATTTTTTATACAGAAAAGCGTATTTTTCAGTGTCAGAATTCATGAAATGATCTCGATGTCATTACTTACATAAATGTTTGTATTTAGTACCTAGTTCATTCGAGATAGTTTAAAAACACACAATATTCATATGGTGGAAATTATTATAATACAACGTAGATTTCAGTACAATTCCCTTCCACGATCCGTGTGATATTATTATTTTCTTGTCTACTCTATTCATACCATACTTGCAATAACCAATATTCTATTCAATTGAAATTGTGTTCCACCTTCCACCTGTTCCATCTTTTTTCTTCAATTTGCTCTCCTTTTGTTCGCTTTAAATACTACTGGTGTTCAGAGTCACGTGTAAAACGTAACCATCAGTCGTAACGCAATCGATAATGATTACTTAACCAAACTAACAGTAGGAACTATTTACTTTACTGGCTAACTATTTCCGATCGCTAAGGCATAATCGACCATAATTGATCAAACTGCAGCTCATGCATCGTTCCGTCACGTCGGTGACGGACGTACGGACAAATTACACAATGACCATTACCGTTGGTAGTGATACATTATTCATGAACTGGATAAGCGCGGTTTATATCTGGATTGATCTAATTTAGACTGCTTTAGTGTAGTTAGTTTGTTGTGTAGGAATTCAAAAGTTACTAGAAGAAGTCCTCCAACGTCGCTAATGAGAATATTTTAAAAGGCTGCTACAAGGCTACGCGGCTGTCTTGGACATTTATTTCCACGTGCCTTATTCCAGCGTGACCGTGGTCGAGTTTTTGAAATTTGACTAGTTATAAAAAAGTCGCTATTTAGTCGGTTCTAGTCGCAAAAAACTAGATTTAGTCGGTACGCCGTTCAAAAGTTGTATCTTCTAAACAAAAGGGCGACTAATTCTAAAATTTTGCGACTAGAACCGACTAATTCTGACACGACCTTTTCTGAATGCAATCAAAACTAAGCTAGGGGCAGTGGTTCTCGAGATTCAAAAATATTGCCGCCGGAACAAGTTTGTTCCAGGGTGGACTTCAAAACGGCGTGACGGCTAAATCTAGTTTTTTTTATGTATAGAACCGACTAAATCACGACTTTTTTTAGTGTAATTATATCTAAGCTAGGTGTTATAGTTCTCGGGATTGAGAAGTGGTGCCGCTGGAATAAACTTCAACAAATATACTCTTATAAGTTTTGAACGACGGACCTAAAACTAGTTTTATTGCAACTAGAACCGACTAAATAGCGACTTTTTTCTGGCTAATCAACTTTCAAAACCTCGGCCATGGTCACGCTGGAATAAGACACGCGGAAATAAATGCCTAACACAGCCGCGTAGTCTTGTAGCAACCTCCATTTCCCTACCATTAAAACAACATGGTAGACAACTTTTTCAAATAATCTGAAAATAAAAACAAAGTCCACAAATCGAGACATATTAATTAGATCAGTCAAGTCCTTCACAACAAATGATATAATAGCCAAACAATAATCTGTCATACACAGTAAACCGGCATAATAAAATGTCACATAAGAAATCCATCATTGTTCATAGATAATTGGTTTATTAAGTGTTCATTGGAACTTAATATCAATTTTGAAAAACCTCATTAGCATCGGCTTGATATGGGCACTTTACTTTAATCGACGATTAGGACACACGCCTGTTCACAGCAGTTGCAGTGCCACTTAGAGCTTTAAATCGCAAATGGCGAGCTGGCAAATGCACTGCATGTGCGTTACTATATACTTATGTGGCCCGCGAACGGCAAGCGAATAGATCGCACAACGAAACGCATGCGCCAGATCTGTACGCACGTCGCAGTGGCAGTGTGCGTACAGATCTGTCAGTCACCCTGAGACCCATGTGCCTATAATTTCACCATCATCCTCACCCTTCAAAACCGAAACGCAGAAATCCTCACATTACTGCTTATTATTATTGGCGGCAGAAATAGGTAAGGTGGCAGTACTTTCCTGGACGAACTCTTTCACAAGGAGCTCTACGGCTGCTGATTGTGGATCCAGATTATTGAAATAAAAAACCAAAATTTCTTAGCTACAACAGGATTATGTGCTTAAGAAATTATTCTCATAAAAGAATTATCCATGGAAATATCCATATAATAATAGTTTGTTTACATTTTATCAACCTCACTTGAATAATAAAATAATAAAAACACATTTATTTCTCCTTTTTCTGGTAAAATAAAGATTCACATTAAAATGTTTGTTCATTGAACTGGGGAAAAATTCAAAGAACCGAACTATTGAATCGCAATAACTGCCCCATTTCTCCACTGATCCTAATTTCTGGGATAATGATGTTCCAAATATTCCGGATGTGATTTCGCACAGCATGTACATAATCTAAAAAAATGTTTATCAGTGTTAGCAATAACATTCATTTTTTCTTTTTTCATTTGTATTATGAGATGTATAAGACGATTTAATCATCTAAATATTTATATTCAATACAATTTGCGATACACCTTACATAAATATTGTCATTAAAACCGAATAAATATTTCGGATATTTAGCGCCTTAGTTCCGTATCCGAGAACATCTCTACGCATCTCACGGTCAAAAGAAAAGAGATAATTCGGACTTATCTTTTCAATTATCTCTTTCCAGCTGATTAGCTCAATGTATTGGCACGGACGTAACATATTGGCCGATCGGACGCAGCTCCAGGTCATTTTGAGAATGGGGTTTTTTCCTGAATAAATGGGAATAGGTTTTCTCGTATCCAATGGTAATAAATTGTGTTGTGTTCACAGTAATTAAGTTCTATTACTTTCTGATGCTTTGTTAAAGCGGGAAAATAGTATTAATGCGGTTATTATAAACGAAACATTTTTTTTATTGCGGGTAGGAACAGAAGGATCTAATGTCCTTTCCACATAAGAACATCCACTCTCAGTAAGACGAATAGTTGCATAGTCCTCGACCCGCATAGGCACAATGGCTTGAAATGTTTCGTTAGAAGACACCTGTTCCCAGAAGGTGACATTATTACGTGTTGATACTGTAGACACTGTCTGATCCCTTAACAAAGCCATTGGATCTGACTCAGATCAAGAATGTCACGTTTCTTGTGATGACATGAAATCTCCCGATCATTATCGTTCTACACAGATCCTTATGCGTGCCGTACCGGACCACAATTAAAACAACATTATAACCGGAATTCCAACAACAAAGTTAACCTAAGGGCAAACCCATATTTTCCGGCTCATGACAAAATTATCGTACCCAAAATGTCAACACAAATTGTTGCGTGTTTTCAATCGCGAATCGAACATAAATTTCAATAAGAATATCAAGTGACCCGAGAGACAGCGTTCAAAGGACCAATTTTGTCTCACAGAAAAAGTCTATTGAGAAAAATGAAAACATCCACGCGCCTTAGTGCCTTTATTCTCCGTGGGTACGGGTCCGTATAAGGACGCGGAAAAGTATTGAATACAGATTATGTTTAACACGTGCATTAAATGTATTGTTATTGCGTGGAGAATTTCTTTCGACGTTTCCTCTTTTTCGTCATGTGTTGAAACTAAGACATCATCATTGAGGAGAATACTGTGTGTTTCTCCTAATTGATTGTATCGTTTTTTAAATGTCATCAATTATTAGAGTCAGCTTAATAAGTTTATTTGTGACATGAGCGTACGATCAGATTTACTTACGAAATTATCATTGTTTTAGAGTCCAATCATGCTAAACATTTAGCGACAATTTACATCTTCAATCTATTATACGTCTGCTGGGCCCGGACGTTACACTTTAGTCTAATACAAATTGGGGACTTGACAAGTTATCCAACGCTTATAAGCCTTTCTCGACATACTGATTTCATCACGATATTTTTTCCACAGTTGGGTACCCGTTGAGCTACCCTCGCAATGCACATGATCACGACATACATTTAGTAAGTAGAGCTTCTTCTGAAAGAATTCGTCAAGGGAAATACTGCTACCTTACCTACATATTTCTGCCTTAGGTTGACGGGCACCGTGGCATTGTCCTTCAGATCTTTGCAATTCAAAGCTCTGAATGGCACTGCAACTGTTATGGATAGGTATATCGCTTACCATCAGGCGCACAACTTATTCGTCCCGTCACTTGGCATTACTAAATAAACGTATTTTACAATTAGACGAGATCACTAGTGGCTCCGCGTGCAGTTAACACTTACAGTGCTAAACACGTGCTAAACAATATCATAATAAAACAAAGTCAATCAAAACATTGTTGTTCAAATTGGATCACTAACTATCAAAAACACCATAAGGGCAAAATATTAGATAAATCTCACAAAGCAAACAAAACGATATAACATAATCATCTCCCAACTGAACGCCAATCGAGTAAATCTAAATCAATTGACGTTGGCAGATCAAGCAACGAGTTATATGGAGTGAAAGCGAATGAAAACATGGAAGTAGCTGTTTGCCGAAATCAAATGAGGCGCGCCAATCGCGTATTGGTTTAGGACGGCCCATCTGCGGGCAATCGACCCACAGAAACAAGACTCAAGAGTGGTAAAGTCGCTAGGACTAATCATAAGGAATGTGAAATACTTCTTTTCGTCATATTTTTAACCATGATCGTAAATATTGCATTACAATTTCGCGTATAGAATGCATGTCTCAGAAAACAACTGAAGTATAAATGAAAAGGACACCTTTATGGCGCGTTCCCACGGCAGCGTTTTGTTTTTGCGGATCGGTATTTTGCAGGATCTTGTTTATTGGCTATAATGTTTCAACACTAGAATTCACACGAACATCCCGCTTGCAAGATCCTGCAAAAAACCAATCCTGTCCGATTCGGTGTTGTCACTGCAAACTGGGTCCCGCAGTCCAAGAGAAAGCAGAATCCTGTTTAATCAACTTGATAAATTAATGTATTGATGTCCTGAAGAATAACAGGACGCAAAATAATGCGTGTGAACACGCAGCCTGGAGAACTGGACGCCCGTGGGTACAGGCCCTTACGGTATACTATACCGTCTCTCAGCTTACTATTTTTGGTTTAACGCTTACATTACAATTCCTGAATGTAAAAAAAAAGACATTTGATTAGTGACTATACTAGAAGACTACACTTTTTACTTCTTTACAACAAAAGTGTCAGATGCGGCAGGTAGGGATGGTGCGATGGGAGTACTTTTGATATGTTTTAGATCGTAGTAAATCACGCTGACTTAACACAAGTGACTTCATTATGTCTGTGAAGGGTGAATATTTCCTGACGTGACGGTATAACCACGTTTTCCTTCCGTCAGCGACAAATATTATTACTAAACATTCACATGTATACGTAACTTACAAATTTAAGTCATTATGTACACGTCGTCCCAAGAATTTGAAACTTCGAAATCTGAAATGAGATACAACCGTTCTACCTTTAAGATTCCAGGCAACATGATAATTCAATTGTGTTTAAAACATAATATGTCAATTTACGAGTTATTGAGCTTGTGTTGTTTTGAATCTATATATAAATGAACCACACCTCAACCCCATGATATTAATACATACATAGATCACGTCAATCATAATGATCAGTACAGAGTACTACAAAAACCGACCTCAAAAGTACGTGGAATTACGTCTATTTGCTAAGTTTTATTGAAATATCCTTAAACTCGCCATTATACAGGACTTGACACTGGAGATAATAAAAATCGGTTCTCACTACTCAAAGTATATTGAGAGTAAAACGCCTTGAATTAGAGAAATAGCAAAATCAACCATTAAATTAATTGCTCCTAAATTAAAGTTAGGCGCTATTTATAAAAATGAATCTTCATGTCTGAACAGCCACCCTTCGAGGTGGATGATTTTCTTCAAAATAAAATGGGCCCACTATGGAAGTACTCCCTTTCCAACAAAAAAAGAATCATGAAAATCGGTTCACAAATACCGGAGTTATCGCGTAACATACATACAGAAAAAAACATACAGACGAATTCGAAGACGAAAGAACCTCCTCCTTTTTTGAAGTCGGTTAAAAATGACTATCATTGATTTTTATTACCTTCATACTTAGTGTCCTTGTTTATGTGAATAATCTGTGTTATAATTATGTTTTGTTAGTGACTTGTTTTGTAATTATTTATTCATTTCGAAGGTTAACAAATTACATGTGAAATGGTCAAATTTACAACTTAAAGATCAGCACTAAGCTTCGTCAATACGTGCTAAAATACAAATCGAATAATCGAAACTTATTAAGAAAGCCCGTCCTGTATCGTGTCCGCCTCAAAAGTGCCCATAGTACTGGCAGCATTACCTCGCTGAGCAGCAATGGACACCTGCTGTAACAATCACGACCCAGTGCGATCGCAGCCCCTGTCTCTGACTTATTAATTATTTATTTTTATATTAGGTTTGTATGTTCAGATTATGTGTCTATAATGTTTGTTCTTTTTCCTCTGTTTTGTTTCTTTTTTTCTTTAGTGATGTAATTTGTGGTAGTTAAAAAATTTGTTTAATTTTCTTTCTATCTTAATCTTAAGAGTCGATACCACAGATCGAGTTCAATTTTTTCCGTGTTGAATCGGTTCCATTGCGCTGGTCAAGCGGCAGGTACTAAAGCCAAACTAAAACCATTTGAAAAAAAAATGTATAATATCATAAATATACTATACATATCGAGTTCTTAGGTTTTCTCGATTATCACACATAGGAAATGAAACTATTTTTCCGGATTTATATCGCGTATATTTGTTTTTTCAAACAAACCGACGTTTCGGGTTGACTGAGGTGGTACAGTCTTCAACCAGTTATGTCTAATATTAATGCATGGTCACGGTTGAAATTAGACATAACTGGTTGAAGACTGTACCACCTCAGTCAACCGTGACCATGGGACCTGTAAAGGGCCCGAAACGTCGGTTTGTTTGAAAAAACAAATATACGCGATTTAAATCCGGAAAAATAGTTTCATTTCCTATATAACTCTTTTATTTAAAAAACCAACTTTTTATTGGAATTACATCTATTTACCAAGTTCTATGACAGTCTATACTACCTCAAATGGCTTTAGTTGATTCCATATAACAGCGAAAATGTTGAATAAATTGCTTTGGAAAAAATATATACTAAAATTGAGAATATACACTGATTACTATATGGTGTGAAAACACGGTTCCTAAAAATTTCCACTATAGAAAAAAAACTCAAACTTACCTTGAAATTTTACTAGAAAACCGCTGTATTCAATAGGTAACATAATATAACACATACTTATGATTTTTTTTACATCAACTGAACTAAATAGAGCACGTATAGAACATTTTTCAAATAGCTTTAATTTCGTTTGTAAAAAATAAATTCCGAAATAAAACCAGTGTCTCTATCGCTCGACCCAAGCAAAATGAATCGAAACCGGATACATCCCTTAGTTTGCCACTCTTAGAATTGGAATATATTCTTTAAGTTTAAATGGGACCTATACTAAAATATCCTCTTTTCAACAAAAACAGAATCATCGGTTCACAAATACAATGAACCACACCTCAACCCCATGATATTAATACATAGATAACCTCTATCATAATGATCAGTACAGAGTACTACAAAAACCGACCTCAAATTATTAGAATTACGTCTATTTGCTAAGTTTTATTGAAATATCCTTAAACTCGCCATTATACAGGACTTGACACTGGAGATAACAAAAATTGGTTCTCACTACTCAAAGTATATTGAGAGTAAAACGCCTTGAATTAGAGAAATAGCAAAATCAACCATTAAATTAATTGCTCCTAAATTAAAGTTAGGCGCTACTTATAAAAATGAATCTTCATTCGTGAACAGCCAACCTTCGAGGCGGATGATTTTCTACAAAATAAAGTGGGACCACTATGGAAGTACCCCCTTTCCAACAAAAAAAGAATCATGAATATCGGTTCACAAATACCGGGGTAATTGCGTAAGAAACAAACGAAAAAAACACAGTCAAATTAAGAACCTGATCCTTTTTTGACGCCAGTTAGAAAGTATTGGACCATCTGTGACTGAACCTTCAAATATGCAATCCTCAGTCCAACAAAAGTCTTTACTTCGCCATTTGAAGACTTGTTCGTCGGGATCGTGATTGTTAGTCGATCTATTTAGCAGGTAACATTAGCAAATATTTAAACACCCTTCAGGTATAACAATTGTACTGTTTTGAGTTATTACGTCGTTAGGGATCGCTACTGGGTATTTGTTTTTGATATAAGTACGCGTGAGAGGTGCAATCGTAGACAGCTCGAATCCCTGACAGGTATGTACCTATGACTATAATTTCTAAATTGCGTGTAGCAGCAATACCTCTTGTCAACTAGAAAGAAAAAGTATAGGCGGGAAAGTTTTAAGTTCATATATTATTCATAAAAAATACCAACAACCAGCGTTGTTGCGCAAGCATCTGTTCGACAATTGTCAAAATCAAAACTCTGTGTAATGTTGCTTTGTGTACATATATTATATTATAATATATATGTAAATATGTAAGTTTATTATGTAATATGTTTATATTATGTTATTTATTTTATACCATACAAATTATCGATTAGCTTTCTAGTATATTATTCTTCTTGTTTAAGTGTAGCACCAACCTATTGTGTTTTTTCTGCTTGGCCCAATGGTTGACTGGTAGAGAATGCCTTATGGCATTAAGTACAGTTTCTTACAAAGCCGTCAATAAGTATTGTAGTTAGATCGGGATGTATTGCCTCATCTGCCGAATTAGTAACATAGCCCCATTAGATTGTCAACTGTTTCGGCCTTTACAAAATTCTTTGAATGACCGCGACTTTGATACCGAGAGATAAGGAAGTAACCGTCTATAAATGGTCTGATGTAATGACCCATTACAGATATGGCATTTAGTATCCGTAGAGCTACTTGGGAAAGTGTACGTCTCTGGCAGTACTGCCACCAAAAAATTGTTATGAGCAATAATAATATTTACTTAACTAACATTGGTTACTAATAGAGAAAAAGAAACTCAATTAAATTTTTACCTGTTCGGTCTCAAATTGTGGAATTTACTATACTAATAATATACCAATACATTTATGTTCTAAAGTTTATTTCCCAAATTGGTCGGGAACCGAACCCGAGACCTCCGCAACCAGCGCTCACATTGCAAACCGTTAGGCCGCCGAAGTCGTTATAGTGTATAAATAATCCTATTTGTTACTTATAATGTATTAATATCTGTGTATTAGCTAGATAAAAAATTTATAGATTAGATTTTAGATAACACCGAGATCGTCATTATGACGAATACGTTTCTTTTTTTTAAATACATATAATAAGAGGAAACATAATCTCAGTACAAAGTACTATAAAAATCGACCTCAAAAGTCATTCATCCCCTAGTTTGCTTACTTAGAGGTGGAATATTTCTTAAAATCTAAGTAGGACCACAACCCTCTTTCCAACAAAAAATAATCATCAAAATCTATTCACAAATAACAGTTATCGCGTAACACACATAAAAAAGAAATACAGTCGAATTGACAACATCCTCCTTTTTCGTCGTCGGTTAAAAATAACTTTATACTACCAAAGCACACACTCAAAGCCCCGTGCTAGAGAAACCCTGTGTCCCGGTTACTATGGACACATAATTAAACAACCATAAACTACACCCAAAACTCACGAGAGAAATAAATATAAGCCAAACAAATATTTCTCCCGGCCTGAGAATCGAACCCGGGTCCTGTACATGGCAGACTTGGGTCATGGAGGCAGTTAACTTACCACCTAATGAAAGTATGGAACATTGACTTTTCCTCTCAGAATTGTTATTACAATAATAAATATAAAAGAAGTAGTGTAACACACGTACAAAATCGACCCCTATAATAGAACGAAACTAACGTAGTAACTGTAATGTTCTAGAGAATCTATGACTATACCTTTATTTGATAACTAAACGAAGGTCTACAAATTATATTTTAAGCTTTAATTGCCCAATACTTAACTGTTATAGATAGACGTGTCGCTTACCACTAGGCGCACGACTTCTTCGTCCCGTCATTTGGTAAAAACCGACCTCAAAATTTCGTGGAATTACATCTACTTGCCAAGTTTTATTGAAATTGTTCACCAGAAAGTGCGCGAAACAGATTCATCCCCTAGTATCGTTCAAGTTAATGAAGGAACAGCCTCACACATTTTTGTATGTCTTACCAAACTCGCACACCAGTTAAGGAACTGCAATTCTAGAAGTTAACGGCAAGATAGTTAAACTTAACTAAAAGTTAATTTTAAACTGCACCCTGCTATTTGAACTGGGAGCGTACGTTTTACTGCTTTATTGCTGTTTTATTCTACTCAGTTCTGTTTTATTAGACTCAACTTCGTTTTATTTGGCACAATTTGTTTTAAGTTTATGGCCTTTCAATGTTTTATACTTTATTGCTAAAAGTTTTAAAGCACGGAAACGAGAATCACATTACAATTAGAATATTGGAAGGCTGTATAAAATTACTTTAGAACTTTATTGAACGATATCCGATGGCATACATTCCCGTGAACCACTTTGCTTTCTTTTCCTTTGCATATGGCAAAAGAAAGGAATTCCAGAAAACTACATAATCGGGCTTCAGAAAAAGTATGTGTGATCGAGCTGCGGTATGTGGTTCGATGGTAACTGCAAACCGCTCTCAATCTCGAGGTGGAGGAAACAATCGAGTTGCCTTTCTGATAAGAGTAGAGGCGTAATGTTCTCCAGGCTAAAACACCTGCAGCCAGGTTTTACTACTTTTCCGCCACTGTCTTTACGTGTCGCCACTGTTTACGAACATTGTAGATATCTAAGGGCATATGAAAGAGCAAACAACCGTACAACAATAGTTTAGAATCAGAGCTACGGTTGTTTGACTGATACTATTTAACTTAGAAGTTTCATATCAAACTAACTGTCACAAGTGAGGCAAAAATCAAATTCATGTAGGCTAGTTTTAGTAGTAAGTTAATTTTCGGTTTTAGTGAATATATAAAAATACAAGTTGAAACGTGTTACTTCCTTGTGGAATGTGATGTTAGTATCTATTTTATGTTTGTCTGACGTATTTTTACACTCATTTACCGCACATTTCGTCATTTTTAGCTAAAATTTTTGAGCTGTTTGCGGTGCAAGTTGACCTTGAGCACTGAAGGCCCCCCCGCTCGTGTAGGCCCATTGGGCGCTCTTCAATTTGCCTCACTTAGCGTGTGCGGACTAAGTTTCTATGCGTTATTATTCTAAGCTATTTAATGGCAACTCATCCTTAACACGAGCATTTTAAAACACATATGGTAAAGTCACTCTGTAACGTGTTGATACAACGTAGTAGATCACTGGATTGCATATTGTAGGAAATGTTGACTAGGCATAATAGAAAAGAGAAAATTTATATAGAAAAGAACGGGGGGTGTTAGTTTTAGTTTCATATAGTTCAATATTATTTTAATGAGTTTCATGTAATAGCAGCACTTTGGACTTTTGTTCTTACGTGCGTGTACAAACCTTAAAATTATCTATAGCGATTTAATAACAAACAATATTTCTAATAAATATCCTAATGAATAATCAGAAGTTAACCCCCATTGACTTACAATTATATGGACGTCGGGTCCGCGCTAAAAAGTGTCCGAACTTATAGGGCATTAAAATCGTATACAGAGCGTCATTCACGCTTTAGTCTTCGTTTGTTCGACTGACAGCGAAGCAAGCAAACTTAGACAGTACTGCGATGACATTACAATTTAAATTAAACGTTTTAGCTTTTTCATATTCCTTTACATGTCACTACGTTTAAATAGGCTGACTTGGGACATTTTTTTCGTGGTTTTTGTATTAAACCCGTCGTCCATTTATTTGTAAGTGAATGTTAACCCCCGCAAAATATTATTAGCTTCGAGATTAACAAGTTACAAATTCGCATTCGTTTGTAAAGCTATATGTGTGGTATCGATCGCATCTGAACCGGCCGGTACTAACGCACGACTACGCCAAGCCTCATTCAACATTGATAAACTTGAGCAGTGCCACGCAAACTAATGTACTGTCGCTGACGCAAATTGCAGGTATTTTAGTGTTATCCAATAACACAACAAGAAGAATTTATTTATTAACCTAGTTTTGTGGTATAGGTAACCACAAAAGTTTACTTTGTTTATTTACTAAACCAAACATAAATAAACAATGTCAACATAAAACACGTAGATTTTTTTAATTTATTTTTTTTATATATAATAGACTCACGCTTAGCCACAATTTCACCTGATATTAAGTGACGATGTGATCGACGTTGGGAAGCGTTTGCCTAAAACATATCTAAGTATTATATAATTTATAACAATTTAATATTATTATATTATTTATATATTTTTTTTTCCTTGTTTTTGTGCACATATGCCCGTTCTTTTAGTTATAGAGTCCTGTATTTAGGTCTGCAGGAAGAAATTTGTATTAGAAATAAGCAGAACCTTTTGTTTTTAATTTTCCTTGTATTCTTTGTGACTTGTTGTATTTTTCCTGTACAATAAACTATTAAATAAAATTTTAAAAAACATGCCTATTCACTCTAGCATTGAATAGTTCCATATTGTACTTTTCGGTAAATACAGAAGCCGTAGAGCATTCCATTGCACTGCATTGAGGCAGCTAACTGGTAATGGGCAGAGCCGTCCTAAAGGTGGCAGCAGTACTCCATACACGATCGAACTTGTACTTTATACAGATTTAAAAGCTGTTTAGGTGTGAAGGCCTGACCTTGTAAAGTATGCCTAGTTTTCTGGCAGCAGTTTTTGCCAAGCACTCGATGTATCGCCAAAAGTTGAGGTTCGATGATAATTCCAGACCAAGTATGAGCTACTTCAAGATGATCCCTTATCAGCACGGATACATCTTGGAAAGTCGGAGTAAGATGTAGGGACTCCGTTTTGATGTGAAAAGTCACGCGTGTGTTTTAGCTGCATTAAACCTGACCGTCTTTGCATCTCCCCAGTCGGAAGCCGCTTTCGGGCTCAGGTTCAACCGGGTGACCATCGCCTCTCCTTTACACCGTATCTCGTCGCGGTTGTCTCGGGCGTCTGGCACATAACTCTCTACCAATGTGCTGTCGTCTGCGTACCCAAAGATACCGGGCATCAGCAGCAGGTCGTTGATATGCAGCAAAAATAGAGTGGCGGAGAGGACAGATCCCTGAGGTACACGGCATTTATACCATGAGGAGCAGACGAGTAACCATCTACAATTACACGGATTGACATATCCTTCAGAAAATCGCCTATCCATGTGCAAAATCCGACAGAAATTCCGTAAGCTGGAAGCTTGTTTAACAGGCTATCGTGCCAAACCCTATCAAAGGCATTGGATATGTCGAAAGACACGGCAAGCCAAGGATTCACCGCGTTTTTCGACAACCTCGCCCCAAAATGTGTGGCATACGCAAGAAGATCCCCAGTAGATCGACCACGGCGAAAACCATACTGTCGATAGCTGAGAAGATCGTTATCTTCGAGGTATCCAACGAGACGGCTGTTTAATACACGCTCCATAGTCTTACAGAGTATGGAGGTGATTGCGATAGGTCGGTAATTAGATGGGTCGGCATGACTACTTTTCTTAGGTACAAGCTGTACGTTTGTAAACTTCCAAGTTTTCGGGACTTGTCCAGTCAACACCGGAGACAACTCGGGTGCACAGTTCCGCAAGACAATCGCTGGGATTCCGTCAGGGCCACTGACGATGTGTGTTACATACTATTACGTAACGGTGAAGAAATTTCTCTCTTCTCTAAAATTTCACTTCTTAGGGAGATCCATGTCCATTTGTGTAGTTTGATGGTGATGATAGCACAGAAGTAAAATACGTCATAGCTATGAATACAGAGCTACTTCAGAGCTACTTTTTTGCCTATTACTGCGTTCCGATTTCTAAGGGTGTTGAAATTACGGGCGCAGTGGTAGTGGCTCTCAGATCTCTGCGATTTAAAGCTCTGAGTGGCACTGCAACTGCTATGGACAGGCGTGAGGCTTAACACCAGAGACCCGACATGTTCGTCCTGTCACTTGGTATTTTAAAAAAAGGGCACTGACTCAGCATATGCCAAAGTTCCCTAAGGCACTGGTTTTCAGTCAAGACCTACGAAAGTATTAGTTACTAGCTGAGATTCATAAAACGAACTTTGAAGCCTAGCTTTAGAAAAAAGAAAATGCAGAAAGCTCGCTCCTCAAATTTGTTGAAATATATGATAAAAGAGGAAAAAAAGGCTAGGCTAACATGTAATAAAAAGATATAAAAAGGTACAATTATTACAAAACACTACCTATAAAAGTAAATAACTCAATACCCAATACTCACCCCGAAAGAGCCTACTATACAACTAAATTTTAATAATAATCGACATGAAGTTTTACAATAAGTAAGTAAAGGTAATTTGTGATTTATGAGCACGTCTTCACGTTTCAAATATTTTAATGAGAGTGACGACAGATAGAAAAAATGTAAGAATAGTGAACGAAAAAAAAAATTAGAGAACAATTCAAAATTTTAAAAAGTGATCAAGAACCAGAAAAGAGGATGTTAAAAAGGAAATGTCACGTAGAAGGATTACTTAAAAAACTAAGCAAAAATTGACGAAGTTTAAGCAAGATATTAAATTGAGCATTGAGTTTACTTTGTAATTTCTTAAATATAAACGTTATTTTTAAGCAAATCAATGATAAGAAACGACAATGAGTAAAGTTAATAAAAATAATAAATATTTAAGGCCTTCACTGATATAATCCCTATTGTTTTATACGCAAAGCGGGTAAATTCCAGCCAGCCTCGCTAACTTGATTCCAGGTTCGTCGCTTTCAGCGACACGTATCATTCACCGGTTCTTGAACTCCTTCCTGACCCTGGCCGACTGTGTCATAACCAAATGATATCGCCTCTCTCATTTAAAAATTCAAAATTTGGTTTTAATGCGATGAGAGTGTCTACAATTTGAACGCTAAAAAGGCGCTCTTTTTAGTTCTGAATCAAAATTGTGTTGTCTATGATACTCGCCATTAAGCTGAAAAATTTAATTAAAAATCTGTACGGAGAACTATATTGAGTATTACAGTACTATACACAGACCTACAACAAGTCGAATTTCTGCTAATTAAAATATCAATTAGAACGGTACTCAGATCACAATACAACAGACAATTTAATCATCATTTGATTAAATTATCCTAAAAGTCTTACAACCGGGCATTTCTTTAAAAAAAATGTATTAGTTAAAATATTTTGCGGTATTTGGCCAGTACACTATCTCTTTGGTTTTTTTATTTTGTAGCATTTCTTTAGGTTTCGTCTAAATGTACGAAGAGCCTATATGGTGAAACCTTTGCCTGTTCTAATAAATGGGTTATAGAAAATTGCGTTTGTTGTTATGGATTGTCAACTAAATATTGATTCTGTTTCATAATGTCATTTACTCGTAGAAAAGGTGCTGTATGCAATCATCACTTAGGTTTTAAAATCTCGTACCTATTAAGAGTCCTCATTATGGGCCGTTTGCACAAAATACTGTTCATTATTCAATGACTTGCTCTACTGCCTATAAAATAAACGATAAAATGTAACAGTCAGGCGTACCCAAGGGATCTGTACATATCCCCTAACGCTTAGTTGGCTTGAAAAAAAGAAATTTTAGAAAAAAAATCCGTTCCTAGGTCTGTAGACACAATCAACTGCGACAAACAAACTGACACCGAGATGATTTCACAGTAGTGTCCTTGTTTTAAAAATTTAAGAATAAACCACGTTTTATCGAAGACTTTTCATATAGTTCATTCAAAACGAATTATTTTATCACAATCAAATTTAGACGGCGACCGTACCATGCATCTAGTTACTATTGCTAGAAAACGGTACAGTGGGCCTTAGGTAAATATTTGTGCGACGTACATGGACCGTGGAGGTAAAGCCAAATCGCTTCATCACGTCATTTACTCGAAACTGGTTGAATTAGTAGGAAACTGGATCTGAAATTAGACATCTGTGGCACCTATTCCTCACGAACGTATTTTCCTCTCTCTATTCTTTTCAAACTGATTGAATGAAGGGATTATAGTATAAATGGTTAAATTAAGAATTTTAAAAATGAAAAATCAGAGACGTTTTATAACCGTCATCATCTCTAAGAAAAGGTTTATGCCAAAGTACGTCATGTTTGTTTCCAGGGTTTGTAAACCTACGACGTGCAGGTTTCTTCTGTTACCTATGAGTCGGAACTGACATTTTCCAGAAGCAAACTTTATGCTCGGATTTTCATAACCTCGAAAGTAACTTTGAGAGGAAAAAGTTTTTTCTTTTAAACATAACCTAACCTACCGAACTTAATCGTGTCTTTGCGATAAACATCCAACACATCCTGAAAGAACAACGGTTCCGTTATAATTCGGTTTTCGGCGTAATGAAAATTCGAACAAACGTTATTTCGGAAAAAAAATCGACTTTGTGATAGGTTACCGGTTTCTTCATCGCTAACGGAACTTTTCCTCCGAAAAAAAAGAAACCTCTCAATTGAGAAATACTTCATTGATCACTTCCTTGACTGGATTACCGGCTTTATATATTGGCAGATTATCTTTTTGTAACATCAAGTGACGGTACGAACAAATCATGCGCCTGGTATTAAAAGACACGCCTTCCAATACAGTTTGCAATGCCTATTCAGAGCCTTAAATCGCAAAGACCTGAAGAGTGTCCCCATGAGCTATAACTTGGACCTTTCGAGGTGAGAGTGAATAGGCAATTTAGCATTTAGGTGCGCATGCTAAATCGTCGACCTCATCGTCACTTTTCATCATTATTTTTTTGTGTAAACAAAAAAGGTAAGGCATTAATGTCTGGGGCATTGGGTCACTGATGATCTAAATGATAATTTAGACATAGAACGGAAGCGCAGGGTGCTGTCTGTGCGACCAGGTTTTGCTTTTCAAAGCACATTGCCAGTCCTTCTACACGTGTAGCCTGTGGGTTAACTTTACGCTGCGTGCATACGACGCGCTGCGCCAATATAATAATGGTTTTAGGGTGCTATTCAAGTTGCCGCGTTGCTATAGTGCCTCTACTATTATTGCTGAGGTTCGTACGGATTGCTTTTATTTATTTTTATTTTTTTATTTAAGCGTTGCGAGGAGAGACCTCCTGACTCGACTACGAGGCAGCACGAAAATTGGCATCCTTTGCCGCTAGATGGGACTCTCCGATGGTGAGGCGCTGGGTGCAGCTGCATACGGCACCAAGCCGGTAGCAGCACCTCGAGTCTTTCTACAGGGGAATCTCATTAGTAAATATTAAAATGTACTTTCCCAGTTGTTACTAATACTAATTTTTTAAGTTATTTTGTTACTAACTCTATGGATTTAGAGTCCGAAATAAACGATTATTATTATTATTATTAATGTCAATCCACTACGTACCACACTAAATCCCATGCGTTTGAAATTTCACCATCACCCTCCCCTTCAAAAACCGGAATGCAGTAATACTTACATTACTGCTTGGAGGCAGTACTTTCGTGGACGATTAGCAACTGCCTTGCAAAAGAATTATCAATTTATCTGCCTCCGTGAACGAACAGTTACCATGCTGGTCTGCCACGCAAAGGTCCCGGGTTCAACTCCCGGACCGGGAGAAATATTTGTATGACCTGTATTTCTCTCGCGAGTTTTGGGTGTAATTTGTGGTGTTGTATTTGTGTATTCATGGCACCAGCCGCACTGGGTTTGGGCACATATTCAGGTTATAGAACTTGGTCCATTTAATCTAGTCCTAGGATTAAAACTGTTAATATGTTATACCTTTGTGTCATTTGGCAAAAATCCATTAACCTAAATACACACGACATATTATGCTTCCCACGTTCGGTGCACGAACAAAACGAGGACAGCCCTGCGAGCCGGCTCCATACAAACGAGGTTAGACCCTTTTTTGGACAATAACCAACCAAACATACAATAAACACGATCTAGAAAGTAATATCGAGGTTCAAGATAAGTTAGTTACCATTCAAATATGTAGTTTCAAAATTACACAGGCTCAATAACTCGTAAATCAACATACATAATCAAAATACGGAGTACCATAAAAACCAACCTCAAAAGTCGTAGAATTACATCTATTTGCCAAGTTTTATTGAAATTGGTTAACGAAAAATGCGCGAAACCTAATTCATCCCCTAGTTTGCCACCCTTAGAGGAGGAATATTTTCTTCAAATTTAAATTGGACCAATACCTCCTCCTTTTTTGAAGTCAGTTAAAAAGGGAACAACGTTGTGTTTATTTTTTTAAACTATGTAAAATTAAGTTCTTAGGTTATCGCGATTGTTAGACATACATAGGAAATGAAATTATTTATTCAGATCTAAATCTAAATAAGGTTTTTTTTTAAACAAACCAACTTTTTAGGCCCTTTTCAGACTTGTGTCCCATGGTCATTGTTGACTACGGAGGTAAAGTCAAGCAATTTAAAAATAAGGTATTTAATTAATCAATTTTATAATTATAGTGAAAAATAGGATGATTTGCATAAATACTAGACATAACTGGTTGACGACTTAGATATTAGATGATATTAAATTTTTGTTTAAAGTTAGGTAGTAGCAAAAACCGCATGAAATTTTTGGGCAATCCATTATTTAAAACAATGTAATTAACGTATCTGTGGAATATGGTTAGGTCGATTAAAAATAACCTCGCAGTTGCGTAATAAATGTAACAATGTAAACTACAAAGGTCGTAACCAAAGAAAATGTATAGCCCTACAATATCCCTAGCATTACAAAGAAACACATGGAAGCTGGTCTCTCTCCAATATCAACACACCAATAAACCCTTTTGATAAGCGCGTCGTTCGTTTGTATAGAGCTATACGCTTCTTCTACGATTTTATAACTATGTAACTATAAAACACAAAATAAATGATGTAAATGTAGAAAGAGCACCTTTGATTGACATATCGTTCGATATTGGAAGGTTAGACTAATACTCTAGACTACTCTCCACGACGACGCTGCAGCTTTAGCAGCGTGTTGAAATTTATGGGCTTTTAATTGCTGCCGACATGGAGTGGGAGCGCACAGCTTTTTTCAGTAAGGGTTAATATGCTTTTATCGATGCTCTTCTGCAGTCAATATGAAGTTTTACAAGGTTTTTTGTTTTTCCTTTACTCGGGTAGAGGTAGAACCGGTTACAAAAATTATACATTGCTATCTGTATCTCATATAATAACGCTGATGGCGATCAGCTGTGACTCAGCCTTCTTAGTAATTATAGGTAGTTTTTTTTATATGTGGTTCGATTCATTTTCGATATTGTATATATTATGGACTGCAAATTAAACGCTTTCAAAATGTTGTTGCGTCTGTTAAAGATCTGTACCGCATCTACAAACTGAGTGGAAAGGACAGTTCTTCTCCGCCTATAAGTGAATTGCCTCTCTGGTAAATAGAATAACTGGCAAAAGCATCACCACCCCGAGAATAACCGCTGAATAAATTAAGGGACACCCGATAAGACACCTTACTAATGGTTTAATAAATAAACTTAATACGGAAGGTAGAAAATTTCATCGAGGACCGCGCCTCATGATAACTGGCATCTGTCGCCACGATAGCAAAAGGCCTAATGGTATGACAATCGTATTATGGAATTCGGGCAGACAGCTAATGTGGGATACTACCGCAACAGGGTCAAATACGCCAATCGCAGAAAATGCAGCTCGAGCTTTTTGCGGTGGAAATCCAACCAGAGATTCGGAAGCGTACGGAATTTCACTCTCGACGAGTGGAATTATGAAATGCTCACAGCATTGTAATGAAGCCTGACCGCTCTTCATGTGGTTTGCCAATGAGCTAGTGTTGTTAACTAAGATTGTCTAAATATATTTTACTGAAAGTGATACTGATTGTGTAAGTATATTTTTTAAAGTACTACCACTTTGCCTATGTCTGCTGCCAAGTGGTAATGTGACCATTATTGCATTCGGATTTTGAAGGGTAAGGGTGCTGGTGAAATTACAGGCACGTGGGACATGTCAATATCTCAGGGTGATGGGCGCATTGGCGGTGCCCCCTCCGGCCTTTACAATTTAAAGTTCTGAGTGGTACTGCAACTGTTATGGATAGGCGTATTGCTTACCACCAGACCCAACAACAAGTCTTGTTCGCCCCGTCACTTAGTATTATATAAAAAAGTCTACTGTTGAATTGTCTAGTAGATATAGAATATCTATGGTTAAAACTTAAAACGCAAATAATGTATGAACAGCAATTAAGAATGTTTACTAGTTTGCCGGCGGTTTAGTTAATAGTAGTTAGTAACATTGTTT